>NC_091142.1:23936815-24149253 GCF_041381155.1 Argopecten irradians | reverse complement strand
ACTACGTTTTTGTTTGATGTGTTCTAGCACAACAAAGCGTCCGTATAATGTACTGAACCAGAAATACAAATCTGAAGATGTTTGTGATAAACTAGAGATTGGACATGCAGTTCCTAAGACCACGCGAAACAGGTGAATATATGCGATTCTTGTTTGAATTAAAAACTGAAGAATGAAGTATAATGCAGTTCGTGTACACTATATAGTATATACAGATATGTTTTTATGCTATTATTAGTTAATAGTGCTTGTAATTTATCTATGTATCAATGTAAGTGATTGAAAAGACATATAAATTGATATTGCATGTTGATGTTTGTTGGGGTTTTTTCAGGAGAGAATTGATTTCACAATCACAAAGACGGCATAGAAATGAGATCGTATATTCCCTTGGGTGATCCAGTGATCCATATGCACTTAACAGAGGAATAAACAGTATGGCACACAGAAAGTACCAGTAGATCTACCACTTCAAAATGATTATGTAAATTTTAAATCCATGGTATATCTGTATTGCATTAATGCACAAGATAAAAATATCTTCTTGTTTTTTTGATAAATATATTATGTAAATGAATTATAAGCGAAAGAAGTAGAGCCATGACAGAGATACAATTATGCTGTACAGTAATATTATAGTTATATAATATTGTATGTGAATATCTTCATTTTATTCAATTATAATACTGCATCATGTATTCCTAAGAGTAAGATACATGCAATGCAATACCTGAACAAACATATATGCACAGGGGTTTTGACTAGAAACGAATAATCATACCCTGCCTCCACTGACCATCTGTCAGAAATCTTCCGTCCGTCGTTCCGAGCTACGTCATTGCAGCTAGGGTTTGACATTCTGCCAAAAATATATACATGTATATATATATATACTGCATTGTATATATTATTGCGTGCATGTATGGAACATTTTATAAGTTCACATTATTTTTTATTCAATCTTCAAGTCTAATACTGTTTTGATATCTGGATCATCACAAATTGTATCTTACTGTAGGTACAATTATGTTTCAAATACTGTTGATGGTATTTGTGTTTTGCAGGCCTATAAAGATTGACATATGGAAAGGCCATTACTTATCACTTCAAAATATGGGATGTCAAAGATGCACCATGTATGCAGTCATCAAAACTAAGAGGAGACATTACCTTATCCAGTGAAACATGAATACAGCATAACGGAGGAGATTCTGAATGTACATGAATGCCTATATTGATGTGCATGTATATATTGTCTCTTGAAAAGGTGTCCGCAAATCTTTCGATTACATATTATTTTCTTAACAAGCATTTGATATGATCTGAGCCTCTGAGGAAAGTTAAGTGATTAAAATGTCTGGTTTAGGTTTTAAAGACTAAGTCAGAATTATTTTGAATTGTCATAATAAGATCACTTGCTTGATCAAGAACAGCTATAGTTTTCCCCAAGTTTGTCTATTTTGTAGATATTTGCTTCCATTAATATTACAATACTACTTAATTCTGAAAAAAAACATGACGATTCTTTGTGATGAAGAAGTGTAAGGTGCAATGCAACAGTAAAATATACAGCTTGAAATATTTATGCTTTTACTGATCAATAGTTTACCCAGTATTTGATTTTCTCTTTCCAGGAAAAGTTATCAAAAGATACCACTGAATGCCATGAGAGCAGTTTGTTTTGGATGTGACAGCTCATAGCATAAGATAAATGGAAAAGACACAAGTTTAAGGCTATCTGGATTCCCTTGTCATCGCAACAACCTTTTTAATACACCTATGTGTGTCCAATTCGAAAAAGTGGCCCTACCAATCTTGGATATTGTAAAATAACTGTCACTAAAACATTATACCAGTTCATCAGACTTTTTAGTAACCTAATTGACTTTGAGATTTCACTATTGAATAGAACATCAATTGCCAAATTGATAAGTAAATAAAAAGAAAAAGTATTAAAATCAAAGATTCTGATTTCTTTTAAGGTAATTTAGCATACAGGGTACAACCTTCTTAATAATATATGGAAAATCACAGAAATAGTTACTTTTCTTGTCCAAGTGTTTTCATTTGATAATATGTACAGTATATATAGTTTCCCTTCAAGCCAAGTACTGGTATACATGTAAAAAAGACAGACATTAAAATTATGTACTTAGTAATAAATAGCTGTGGTATTATGTGATTTACGGTAAATACTTATTACCCGGTTACTCCTGTTTATTCTTTAGAGAAAAAAAACCAACAAAAACTACAAGGCATTCTATTGGAGCTGCAGTGCATGTGACTGGGTGCATGGTTAAGATATGACAAATTACAACAAGACACTCAATGTCAGAGTTTGAATTCGAATCCCATTTGTGGCAGTTTTCCTGTATTAATGCTGTTTTTTTTTTCTCTAGGTACTCCAGATTTCTTCGATCCTGGCTATTAAACATGCTAATCAAACCACACCAAGCAACAAAGTATCTGTGTTCTTTTTCACACTCACCAAAAACATCCTAACCAAAGACCTAGAGTCAGAATTCATTATTAAAATCAAAATAGTTCTTTTATTCCTAATGACTTCTTACTTTTCTTGCATCAAGATACATTGGAACCCAGGTATAATGAAATCCTCACCAGAGAATGGAGTACAAATTGTAGCTAACACATGTGTATGTACATCCTGTACATGGAAATCATTCCAATATGATTTGAAACAATAAAATAGTTTAGCATCAGCATTTCTTTCAATATTTGATATATAGATGTTTCAACATTTGAGATATAGATGTTGATTATAGTAAATTCTGCCTTAGCACAATCTCTGTATAAAGACCACCTCCTTATAATTTTAAACCACTTTTAAGTGTCTAAAATGGATGTTTATAACACAATTTGGTCTGTGTATAAAGTGTAAAGATCTATATTATAGATAAGTTTGACTATAGTTATCAAATGCACACAAAAACACAGTACATCAGATGTGTCCTCTAGTAAATAGATTACTTTTACATTTAAACATTTTGAGGCAGAGTGGTCAAGGTGTTCCAACAGTACCACTACTCCTTCACCTCTGGGTTTCAAGTTTGAACCCTAATAGGCAAGCTACCAAAGTACTGATCATTGGTTTATTGATTTTCTCTGGATAATTCAGCTTCCTCCAACTAAACATGGTACAAGGTAATCTCACCAAGGTACAATTTAAACAGGCAGTAAAGATCTTTGCAAATACTCGCATATGGTAAGAGAAAAAAATCGTTCACTCTCTTTTGGTGAGAGGAGATCTCGACCCTCTGGATAAGATTTTTATACTTTTTGTTTGACAACTTAAGAATTTTACTCCTTGGTTTGTTATCCTGTCTCAACCCAAAGGGGTTTTATGATTTTATTACTTAATATTCAACCTATATATTGTTTGTGTGATATATTGGTTCTTTGGTAGTATGCGTTAACGTTGGGAAAATAATACTGTATTAAAATAATACTGTATTATAAGTCCTAGGCCAATCAAATATAACCTAAAGATCCTTGGAGATTCTGAAAAGAGTGTCCTCTACCAGATGTGAGGGAAACTTCTATAGGTAGGGTCTTTAAGTCCAAAGTCATATCTAATCATCTTATGAGGTTTTGAAATATTAAGTTCAGGGAGTCTAATTGATACATACCAGTGGTCAGTGTTTCGCTTATTTATATATACCTTTTAATATTGGAAAATACATAAAAGCATGGTTATAATTAACCTCTAGAGAACAACAAAAAACAACCTTGTTATACAAATATACTTTCAGTAGTTTGTTATATGCACACGGCGGTGGCCGACTGGTTAAGATGTCTCTGACTTAATACCACAAGCCCTTTACTATACTGGGTCACGAGTTCGAATCCAGGTAATGCCAGGTACAGGCCTCTGGTCAGTGGCTTTTCTCCGGGTACTCCTGCTTTTCTCCACCAACAAACCTGGCACGTCCTAACATGACCCTGACTGTTAATAGGAGGTTGAACAAATGAAACCCAAACCCATTATATGTAAAACACATTACAGATATTGTATAGGAATATTGACAGGGACTGAAAATTACTGTGTGCTATTGAACTTAATTGTAAGTGTGTTCGTTATGAAATGTTTTACTGTACATACACTAGTTATTGTTATTTGGACTTGTAGGCCTAAACTTAAACATACATGTAACCACATGTGGAGTGTTGTAAATTAATTGTTTATGGAACACTAAATAGATAGAGAGGAGCTGGGAATGTGACTGGTTGTTATGTTTTAAATGAAACCTGTAACTATATAAGGTATAATTTAAGCCATAGTTATAAGTTATGATCAATCACAACATGTGGTCATATATAATCCTTAAATGAATAATGGCCTCTTCCAGTTATAGGAAATAAAACAAGTGTGGAAAGGGTACTTGCATGTCCACAAATAGATTCAAATATGAATGGGCAGAAGAATTCAATCCATTTTCTGATTTTAAACCCATTTATCTTTATTTCCTCAGTTCACACATTCAGATATCTGAATTCACAATATATATACTCTTAAATATCTTCATATAAAATACACATATCTATATTTATTGCTATAAGTATATATTATACAAATATCTGTATTATATATTACAGATATCTGTAAAATACAGAATTGTTACATTTCTAAATTCAAAGATATATTTTTATTTAAAATAAATTGAAGATATCTGTAATTGAAATAAAGATATCCGTATTCAATGGGTATAAATATGCCATAGTACCTAACAATAAGAGTTATTTGATTAAAAGAATTGATGGTGGTCTGCAAAGGATCCTTTTCATGTAGTGCATTCTTGCTGATAGCTACTCGAGGGTTTACTATAGCTGACATTATATCCACCTCTGGACTATCTCATAGTTATAGCTGTTGAAGTTGAACATTACTACAAACTAGTAAACTTATATCCATAGTATCCTAATAAATTTGGTATCCATCTACATGTATATAGGCCCTATGTTTCCTCTGTGTCTCTACAAAAAAATATTGACTGATTGGAGTTCAGACTGCAATTATCTGTAGCCAAGAAGATACAAATGAATTTCACAAGTGACATGACAAAACTATAAAACATCAAGAAACGTTTGTATGGTCACTTTAATGTCTGCAATTTCAAATCGATGAAGAGTTAATCACATACGCGTATTATATCAATTTCACACATACATCTTCCCATGATATGAATAACAATGACGACGGCTGCAAAGTCTCCTAACTTTACAACGAATACTAGGCCTAACTCAGAAAAATACAAATTGTGATAGAACGGGTTTCTATCGTTGTTGTTGCATTTATTTGTACAGTATGTATATTTGTTATTGCACTCTTCTAAGTCTTCACTTCAGTGATCTGTTTATGTATCTTTGACCCAAATTCAGGGGAATACTACATGAGAACAGGTCTTATCTAGGGTGTGTTTGCTGTTTAGCAGTCACATTCATCAACCTATAGTTGTCCTCATGATCACCCCGATGCTGACCGCTGACTGCTGGCCGGAGTACACGTGTGGTACACGTGGGAGGTGTTTATCAGTCAGTTGAACCTTGTCTGTATTTAAGTGGAAGTTATATTTAGTGTGTAGGTGGGTCGTTGTAGCAATGGTTTAACCTAAATATGGTGCTTTGTCTGGACTTTGACCAATCAGTGGTCACTTTGGGGTACTGGGTTGATGTGTTGTTATAAAAGGGGCTGCTTCAAAGGAAGTTTTTGGTCTTGACTAGGGAGAATGGGTTAGGGACAGAACCACTATATAATAGCTATATTATATATAGCTATATAATTAGGGTTTTGCTTCATATAGGATAATTGTATACTTGTTTCTCTTACTGTAAATTGTCTACATCAGGCACTATTGTAAATATATTCTTTATCAATTCTGTATTACTTGTCTTTTATATAATAAATAGTTATTTGTACCTGTATTTACCTAGTTGAGTTATTGGATTAGTGTCAGTGCTTCCGCTACATCCTAGAGATCGAACCTGTTGAGATACAGGCCTGTAACCTGTGGAGGAAACGGGATCCGGAGAGGATTTGTGACGACTGTGGATTCTGTTGTATACTAAAAATACTAAACGATCACGATTTGGGACTTATACATATAACGGGAGCTACAGTCGGATCGCCCCTCCGGGTCTCTTGTGGAAAACCCTCCCTATTACAAAATGAATGACAATGCATTCAAAATAACTTGGAAGTCTAACAATAACGAGTATCGCACCAATCCTGCTCCGGTAGATTTTCTATCTCAGCATGCTGGCAACTGATCATTAAAGAAACTGACAGGAACTTCGCCCTTGTTTCAGTTTGCGTATCCTTATCAAACTTACTGAGCTGTGCTTTCGCCACTGTAAACATTGGCAGCCATATTTCTCTATTCGGAACCTATAGATAGATAAAGTCCGAGGGTTTTCGAACTATGTCGTGATTCACGGCATGGCGGCTTCGGCACACACTCCCGAGGTGTTATATTTCCGAAGATTACCGGAAATTTCTCCGAGGGGATCCGATTGCATCCAACTCTTACTCACCGACTCTAGCCAACATCATACAAATTTCTGCAACTTCACACACACACAAAAAATTGCATAAATTATCTTCCATGAGTCTGCCATCTTTTCTTGGACTAAGGGCTTCAAATCTGCTATCCTGTCTGGTTTTAAATAATGTATATTTTTTAACTTGCATTTTCAGCTTTACACAGTTTATCTCATTTCAGATTTGGTCTCCTTATTTAAAACACAACACAATCAGTTGTTATGAATGACAAACGCTCATTAACATTCTCTTTTAACTATGATGTCTACCAGGATGTGGTCCTTGGACATATGTATTTTGTCTTTTCACTGGAGATTGCATTTTTTACTAATAGATCTATTTCTTGGAAGGTGTTGATCAATTATAATCCGACATCTATCACAGACTATCAAACTTACTATATATATATGTGTGACTGACAGTGGCCGTAACCTTGTACACGCATATTAGAAAAAGGTGTACCATGACATCTCATACACACACAAATGGAAAAATTGACGTTACACATTTTTGAGGTACACATTTTTCTAATAAGCATGTACGAGGCGACGCCAACTGTCAGCCATCGTAAGAACTAAATCAGCCTCCAAAATTTAAACATCTGTGTTTAAATTTACTGTACAGTGGACCCGAGATAATCCGGGCGCCGATAGTCCGGAAAACTCACAATCCAGACGGAAATGTCAGGGAACGGATTTCCGAAACGTTATTATACTCACTAGTCCCGAAATACATATTCCGAATCCGGAACTCCATTTTGGGAACGGAATGTAATTTTCGTTAATAAATTCCCGCAATAATCTGGACAATTTGTTGTCGCCATTTGCTGAAAAAATCCAAGGCCAGCTACAATCATGTGTACGATACACACTATCACTTAAGCTTGACAAAGAGTTGTCATAACGACGGCTGCCAGGTCATAGCCACGGGCGTTTACCTAAACACCTTTCACCCGGGTACATGCAGTCATGTAACGTTAACGGTTCATTGGTTTTCTATAGGAGATCAAACTCCAGTGTTGTAATTGACATACGCAATATATTTTTAGCCACATGCTTTTAAACATGTAGTTTGAACTTGGGTACGGGCACGTATTAAAAAACACATATTATACATGTCGCGGTGTTTAAATTCACCATTTATATAATATGTATTATATATGGTGTTTTAACTACATGCGCTGTGTATTGTCTGAATTTACATGTCCCTGTGTCTGTCTGAATTTATATTACATGTCCCTGTGTCATGTTATGTCCTGTACATGTAAATCTGTGTGTGTAAGTTGTTATGATGACGTATGAGAGGCGAGTGAATGGATTGGTTCAGTGTGTCACATTGACCCTGCATGACCCTATCCTTGCACGTGCACGCCCACCTTTGAGGAAGCGTGTCCGCACATTACGTGGAAATAGGCACTGGACTGTACATGTGTGCTTTACGGCCACAGTACTGAAAGGTATGTTTATTTAATGTATAACTAGAAATAAAGTAATTAACTTATTCTTCACTATGCAATATAATTAACATACTTTATATCATTAAAACTTCTTTAAATAACTTGTCCATAAAGCTTTATATTATGTATAACAAAGGACCGCACGTGGTCGGTGAGGTTAGGGCAATGCATAGAGTCAAGTGACTGTAAATTAAATGTTATTTGTAAATATATGTAACTCGGAAATTAAAATACAATTCAATATTATAATATATTAAATAGATACCTGTTTATATTTTATACCTTACAGTATAAATATAGAAGATATAGTAGTCTGTTCATTTATGTGTCCCTATATATTGTCAGGTATTGTTCTTTTTATTTCAGGGTTATCTGTCTCCGTTTTTGTGTAAATAAACTTTCAACTGTTTATAGCTGTTGGATTATATTTATATATTCGTGAACCAACTCACATACTATCACTCTCGTGACATTGGCGTCCAACGTAATAGTTCGACGGAGGCAGTGCCCGGCGTACAACGTAACACCCATAGTTTACCACGTGGGTGATCACGTGATACGAGCCTAGAGGACCGGAAGGCATGGTCAGGGGGAGATCACTCTATACTTGATACCTCATCGATTCAACATGTGCTTCCGGTTGTGATGTCTTCTGTTTACCTGTGATTGTCATCGTCTTTATTTTCGTCTTGTCATCATGGATTCGTGATTGTGTCGTCGTCATCCTGTTTACTTTGGAGTTCCTGCTGTCGTCGTTGGATAATCCCTATTGAGATTCCTCCTCTAGACTCTTTTATATTCGGACATCTGATAGATGTCTGTCGTCGGAATCCCTACTCGAGCCTTCTAAACTTTATTCTGGAAAATCAAGTCAGGTTGACCTACCTCTTGTAAGGGTCTATTACAGAAATAATCCAACTGCAGTGGTTCCCATACTAGCACACATCGCTGGTGGAGATATTTTTCTCTCCATACGCACATATATTATTTAGTGACACATATTAAAAACAAAGAACAATCCCATATTGTAAACAATGTTATGTTCCATCGCTACTTTGAGCAGCCATTTTGAAAGTCCCTCTCTGTCATGTGACCGCTATAGTCTGTTTCAATAAAATTCATTACCTGTATAACCTTATTCCATTCAGTGTAATAGGCATTATATGGAACACACTATAGTGGTCATGTGACAGCGAGGGACTTTCAAAATGGCTGCTCAAAGTAGCGAAAGAACAAGACATCGTTTGCAAAATGAGATGGTTCTTTGTTTTCAATACATGTCACTACATAATATATGTGCGTTTTGAAAGAAAAATATCTCCACTATCGATGTGTGCCAGTGTGGGAACCACTGCAGTTGGATTATTTCTGTAATAGACCCTTACAAGAGGTAGGTCAACCTGACTTGATTTTCCAGAATAAAGTTTAGAAGGCTCGAGTAGGGATTCCGACGAGAGACATCTATCAGATGTCCGAATATAAAAGAGTCTAGAGGAGGAATCTCTATAGGGATTACCGTTGGATTGTAACTGATTGTCATTCTGTATCGTCCAGTGGAGAGCCGTTCCAAGTGTTGACATTTATCGTTCGCGTGTTTATCTTTGACTTTAAATATTTACATATTTATGTTTTCATTGTCATTTGTATTCACTATTGATATTATTCATTGCATTTGTTATTGATTTGTTTGATGCTGTAGGCTATTCTCATATTCTCATAGCGTGGTAAACATAACTAAATTTCAAATGTTCACTTAGATTTAAACATATAAATGCTAGTGTAGGTTACATTTGAATCTAATTATACTACATAAAATACTCTAAATCATATCTAATATTACTAAATTAACTATATAAATAGATAAATAACAACATTATCGTAAAAATTTTTATAAAATTTATAGATATTCATCTACAAATTTAAATCTGTAAAATGTGATAAACTTTTATATTTCTTTCCATTTCAAACTATCTTATATTTACATATATTGCATGCTTGCTTCCCAGCTAACAATCCCAACCTACTAACACTGCACACACTGCACTGCACTGTAGCGGAATTTGAGGATTGTGTAGAAGATCAAGAGCTGAGTGAAACTACTGCTGAAGATTGGTTTGTAAATGTTGTATTTGTCCTTTGTGTTTTATGTCAGCGCATTGTATGATATATATATATATATATATGTAATCGATACTTCTACATATCCTCTTGAATCTGTTTAAGTATAGGTAGTATACTTTGCTGGGTAAATTTTGTATATTATCTTAGAGTATACAGGTTTACATCTATATTATTAGTATATATCATATACCCATTTCAATACTCTGTAGGTTATGAGTTGTAGTAAACTACAGAAATTTATTGATAAACCTATACCACATGTGGTGATAAGGAAGAAACCTATTGTACTTACAAGTAGTAAGGGATTTTACTTGAAACGTCATTTGGATTTATTGCAAAATTTATGTTGTAATATTGAATTTAATTGTCAACCAGGTGGTCGTTTTACACATTTTCTTCGTTGGCTAGAGACTGAACTTCCAGTCAAAGTCATTTCTTATCCACATATTGTGTTATATGTTTGGCTAGGTACATGCGACCTTACTGTCAAACAAGGGAAATTTATTAGTCTAAGACACCAGACTTCTGAATTTGCAAATTCTGATTTGCATTCTATTATCAACAAGTTTGTTTCTATTGTTTCCAATTTTCCTACTGTACAACTTGTATTTTTGGAGATCCCTTCATACTCTATTCAGGAGTGGAACAAATCCAAGGGACATCCAAATCCTGATTCATTCCAACATCAAGATGTCATCCTTAATGACAGGGTGTTGGAATTGAATAGTTTCCTTACGCAAGTCAATGATAGACTTTGTGTCTGCTCACCTCATCTCAGGTTGGACTTGGTAAGGTACAGGAAGGCGAAACACCAGGATAAATCCAGGGTTTCACTGAATTTTAGTTTGTACAAGGACGGAATCCACCCTACTCCACTACTAGCTAGGTGTTGGATGAAAAGACTTGTTGTTTCTATTTGTACATATTGTGTTTAAATTTCTGCCTTAAGTTTGTATTTGTATGATTAAGTGGTTATCTTGTATTCCTCGTATGTAGGGATTGCTTGCCCCAATCACTTTGATACTAGATATTGTACTTCTTATTTCATCTTTTATATTCATTGTCTTATTAACTTTTACTTTGTATTTCAATTTGTATTTTGTACAACATGGCAATGTCAAAGCCAAACACAGGATCATCCAACTTGGACCAGGCAGACTATGATCTCATGGCTAGCCTTTTGCGCCAGAATGACGGCTATGTCCTGTTTACCAAGGTGGAGTATGACAGTATGTTGAGCCAAAACGTTCTGTCAAGACTCCTGCAGCCTCAGTATTGCCTGCACAGGTAAAGTCAAATAGTGACAAAGGTATGGTAGGTTCCCCAGGTTATAAATTTGATTTTGTAGGACGTGGGGAGGGAGTGAATACTAGTACTCCTTTACCTCCAAAGGGTAATGACCCTAGTGATTCTCCATTTTCAGGGCTGGGGGGAGGATATGGAGTTCCACTCACTCCACCACCTCAAAGAAGGGATACACACCTTTTACCTCAAGTTCCGAAAATCTCCACATTCTCTGGAGATGAGTCACCTCAGCGTGGTGAAACCACCTATGAGGGGTGGCGGTATGAGGTAAGGTGTTTAGCATCCGACAGCACCCTGTCAGAAGAGTTGATTCTCCAAGCCATCAGGAAGTCACTCAGGGGTATTGCTCGTCAGACACTTATACCATTAGGTCCTAGGGCAACTTTGTCTGAGATTTTAAGGAAACTAGACACCTTCTTTGGTAACGTAGCTTCTAATGAAGTTGTGTTACAGCAGTTTTACTCTGCTGCACAGAAAGAAGGGGAGTCTGTCACCGCTTATGGGTGCAGACTCAAGGCACTGTTACAGCTCGCCATTAACAGTGGACATGTAAACTCTGCAGCCAGAGACAACATGCTCCGATCCAAATTTTGGACTGGCTTACGCTGTGACAAATTGAAAGGCCAGACGCGTCACAAGTATGACATTAAGTCATATGACTTGCTGTTAAGGGAAGTCAGAGCGGTAGACCTGGAGCTTAACCCAGCTCAGAAGGCAACCGATAAGTCTAAAAAGGCTAAAGCTCAGCATAACCCTGTACAAGTTTCAGAGAGTGACACGAAACTTGACCAGCTCACTAACCAGGTAAGTGCCTTAATGAGCAAAAGCAAGGTCCTCGAAAAGAAGCTTGAGGGTAATGGTAAGTCTGGGGCAAACCAAAATAAAGGGAAGGCTGGACGCAGCGATGGGTACCAGAAACAGAATAAAGGTAATGCCCAGAAACCCTCAGCAGGAAAGTCTGAGCCAAAAGAGTAACCTCCCCTGTTGTAGGGCAGATGGGGGATGGTGTAGTTAGGACAAGCCCGAATAACACTAATAGTACAGACAGTACTCTGTATGATAGAATGGTTGGTGGTTCTAATGTTGACCATATCATACTAGGGGGGAAAATATTCTGCTCTCATTGATAGTGGCTCTATGATCACTTGTGTCTCAGAGAAATGTTACAAATCTCTGAATCCTAAGCCTGTTCTGATGGATATCAAAGATTTTGATCTTAAAGTATTTGGAGCAGGTGGGTCTAAGTTACCATACTTAGGATATATTGAGGCAGATATCACTATTCCATTTCTGTCTTGATTGTGAATTTTGTGTACCTATTCTGGTAACACCAATGACCAACTATAACAGACAAGTTCCTGTGATTGTTGGCACAAATATAATTCGTATGTGTAGGGATATACAACAGACTGGCTCTGATTCTACATTTTCAGATGCCTGACAGTCTGCTGTTGATAGTTTGTGTGTTAACAATCCCATGGTGGTGAAATCTGCCAATACATACCCAGTGTCCATAGGTCCAAACCAGGTAAAGACTGTCCATGGCTTGGTACGCAAGCATGGTGATTTTAGTACGGCTGTAACAGAACAGGGCAGTTCTCTGCAATCCGGAAACCTTGTTGTATGTCCAAGGGTAGTGTCACTTGAATGTGCACCTGGAAGACTTAAACGAGTACCAGTCCGGATCTGTAATCTGTCTACGGAGTCGATTACTATATCACCAAAATCGCCTCTCTGTAATCTCACAGATGTGAAGGTAATGGACAGGTGGTCCCCAGAACCTTCTAGTAAGGATACTGAATCCTCTAAGACTGAGGGGGAATGGTGGGACAAACTGGGGGTCTCTATTAATAGGGATAATCTCACTCCTGAGCAGTTGGAGAGAGCATATCAGGTACTAGGTAAGTGGCAACATATTTTCTCCACATCCCCAAAGGATTTAGGGAAGACAGACCTGGTGCAGCACGAGATTAAACTCTCAGACGATGTTCCATTTAAGGAACCGTATCGTCGTATTCCACCAGGAATGTATGAGGAAGTGAGACAACATCTTAAAGAGATGTTAGACTCTGACGCTATCAGAGAGTCTCACAGTCCCTACTGTTCGAATGTGGTCCTCGTTCGTAAGAAAGATGGGTCCCTGAGATTTTGCATTGATTTGCGTAAACTCAATGGGAAAACCATTAAGGATGCTTACACCCTACCTAGGGTGGAGGAAACCATGGACTCCCTTATTGGTTCGCGATACTTCAGTAAACTGGACTTGAGATCTGGTTACTGGCAGGTCGAAATCAAAGAGGAGGACAAGGCTAAGACAGCTTTTTCTGTCGGACCACTCGGTTTCTTTGAATGTAACCGCATGGCGTTTGGTCTAACTAATGCGCCTGCGACATTTCAGAGATTAATGCAAGCCTGTATGGGTGAGAGTCATCTTAAGGAATGTTTAATTTTCTTAGATGATATTCTCATATTTTCAGACACCTTTGAGGAACACCTCAAAAGACTGGAAGGTGTGTTTGAACGGCTTGAGAAACACGGCTTAAAGCTGAAAGGGTCTAAGTGCGAGTTCTTTAAAACTCATGTGCGCTATCTGGGCCACATAGTTTCTGAGAAAGGAATTCAAACAGACTCAGAGAAACTTTCAGCATTAAAGACATGGCCGGAACCAGTCAATGTCAAAACCTTGCGTTCTTTTCTAGGTTTTACAGGGTACTACAGGAGGTTCATTAAGGATTATGCTAAAGTCATAAAACCTTTAAATGATCTCCTTGTTGGACACTGTACCCACAAAAATGTTAAGGGGCCAAAGAAAAAGATTTCCTGGGTATGGGGGGATAGTCAACAGAAGGCTTTTGATACCATTGTTGGTCTTCTGTCATCTCCACCAGTGTTAGCATATGCAGACTTTACTAAGCCTTTCATTGTTAACACGGATGCCTCAATAGAAGGTTTAGGTGCTGTACTGTACCAGAATCAAGGGGGCCATGAACGGGTAATAGTAGTGTTGGGAATTGGTTGTAAAATGGTAATCGATCATCGGTTTAGGACAATTTACTAATTATCGATTTTATAATCGGATACTATTTATAGAAAGCTCTCCTATATTTATATATTTCACCTTTTAGTTTTTCTGAAGAATTTTAAAAAGATATCCACTGAACGAACAGTCATGAAGAAGTATTTTTTTTAATTCAAATTCTTGAGTATCTATGATGTTTAAAATATTTTGATGTGATTTTGCCCTGATATATATCATAATAAAGGTTCAGAACAGTATAAGATAAGCATGAGCTATCTCCCATTTTAATAATCGATTATTACCTTTCATAATCGATAGTCTTTGGAAAAATCATAATCGATCGATCATCGATTAAAATCGAGAATCGGTCCAACACTAGGTAATAGCGTATGCTAGTCGAGGATTACGTCCCAGCGAGAAGAACTACCCAGCTCATAAGTTGGAATTTCTTTGTCTCAAATGGGCCCTCACTGACAAGTTCCATGATTACCTGTATGGCAACACTTTTGAGGTACGTACAGATACCAACCCTCTAACCTATGTGACGACCACTGCAAAGCTGGACGCAGCAAGCCATAGGTGGTTAGCCTCACTGTCAAGCTATAACTTTAAATTAGTCTATAGAGCGGGCCGTCTTAATGGGGACGCTGATGGGTTATCAAGGCAACCATATCAGCTAGAGGAAGTTTTCCCAGATGTTGTGAGAGCAGTTTCCTGTGCTTGTTTGACTACGAGAGAGGAATTGCCATTAGCTGAAACTGTGGTACTCTCAAACATATCCCTAGAACCAGAGAATGATACAGAGAATGACACTCTAGATATGGGTAATGTAAAACTCTCTGGTGTGGATTGGGAAAAACAACAGTCCTTAGATAAACATCTCAGGAGGGTTATACATTTTGTCAGGGAGGAGGTTCGACCTGATAAGAGTGTTCTGAGACACGAACCTGAGGAAGTGCGGCAGTATATGCGGGAGTGGCGGCTGTTTGAACTGCGTAAGGGCGTGTTGTATAGAAACACCACCATTGATAATGACCCTATTCAGCAGCTAGTCATTCCTGAGGCATATAAAGAGAAGGTCCTCAGGGGAGTGCATGAAGATGTCGGTCATCAGGGACGTGACCGTACAAACTGGTTGGCAAAGCGTCGGTTTTTTTGGCCTGGCTTTGATGCCGAGGTAAATAGATGGGTCGAAAGCTGTGGTAGGTGTATTCGTAGAAAAACCCCTACTGTCCCAAAAGCAGAGTTGGTTAACATCCAAAGTTCTCGACCAATGGAACTACTCTGCATTGACTATTTGACCTTGGAAAGGTCAAAGGGGGGCTACGAAAATGTGCTGGTTATCACTGACCATTTCACCCGCTATGCCCAGGCAATTCCAACCAGGAACCAGTTAGCTAGTACCACCGCCAGGGTGTTGTACGAACAGTTCATTGTCCACTACAGCTTTCCTGCCCGAATCCACAGTGACCAGGGTAGGAATTTTGAAAGCAAAGTTATCAAGGAACTTTGCAAGATAGCTGGAGTGGATAAAACGAGAACTACCCCTTACCATCCTATGGGCAATGGCATGGTCGAACGGTTCAACCAAACTTTGCTAAAAATGTTAGGTACAATGGAGGAAGAACAAAAATCCAATTGGAAATCTTACGTGGCTCCTCTTGTTCACGCATATAATGCTACAAAACATGAGACCACTGGATATTCCCCTCATTACCTAATGTTTGGTTGGCACCCAAGACTTAGTGTAGATGCATTTTTAGGCATCGATACAGATTCTGAGACTGTAGGGAGTCGCCAGAATTATGCCCAAAAGCTTAAGCGTCGGTTAGACTTTGCCTACAAAGCTGCCTCAGCTGAAAGTGATAGGAAGGGTAAGAGGTACAAAGATAGGTACGATAGGGGAGTTAGGGAAGCTACTCTAGAAGTAGGTGACCGGGTTCTGATGAGGAACGTAGGTATATGTGGCAAACAGAAATTAGCTGATAAATGGGCTAAGGATCCCTACATTATCCTTAGTATACCAAATGCTGATATGCCCGTATACAAGATCCGGAAAGAGTCGGGACAGGGACCTATTAAAACTGTGCATAGGAACCTGCTCCTCCCTTTCATGTGGCTACCTAGAACACAGGGTGCTGATGAACCAAGGGAGACAACTCAGAATCAGAATCCCGGGATACAGTTTGATGAGAGTTCCTCCTCCACTATTAACTCTGATAGTTCAGATGATGATGGAAGTCAATCACCCAGGTATGTCATTCCTGCGAGGAGACCCAGGCGCACTGTCGCTGGCGCGCAACGACCAGTGCAACCAAATACTGTTGGTACAGGGAATTCTCCGAAACAGGGTACCAGGGGTGTGTGTCGAAATTCTAACGCTGCAGGCATGCGCAGTGTTGGTCAGACACAAGACTCAGTTCCAGCTACAAGGTCCAGACGAGCCTGTAAACCTCCTAAGTTGTATGGAGAATGGCTCATGGAAACCTTGGTGCCATCAAATTCTGGGTCTGAGGTCTACGTTTAGACATTTAGAGCAGTGGGAGAATGTCATAGTGAGCAAAGACCACTCCTGATTGTGAAAATTATATTTAATCTCTACAGCTACTAATGTGTATTACCTTATGGTTTACCATTTATTAAGTAGAATTGTAGCATAATTGCAATTTACATTCAATTATAATAAATGTTAGATTATATTCGCATCAGGAATGTTTTGTTTCACTTGGCAGAGGAGAAATTCTAGTTAAGCTATAGATGCTGGATATTACCTTGGGACACTGGCCAAGGTGATAAATTTTGAAAATATTGATTTCTAATAATGGTAAACAAAAAATTCTGTTCAGTGAGCAGTGATCCTTTAATCCTTGTAGGTAGGGATTGCCCCAATCACTTGGATACTGGATACTGTACTGCTCATTGATTTTCCTATGAATATTTTAACTGATGTTTAACATTAGGTGATTTAAATGCCAGGAGTCATTTTCCTTTGCCGGGGAGAATGTCGCGGTGTTTAAATTCACCATATATATAATATGTATTATATATGGTGTTTTAACTACATGCGCTGTGTATTGTCTGAATTTACATGTCCCTGTGTCTGTCTGAATTTATATTACATGTCCCTGTGTCATGTAATGTCCTGTACATGTACATGTGTGTGTGTAAGTTGTTATGATGACGTATGAGAGGCGAGTGAATGGATTGGTTGAGTGTGTCACATTGACCCTGCATGACCCTGTCCTTGCACGTGCACGCCCACCTTTGAGGAAGCATGTCCGCACATTACGTGGAAATAGGCACTGGACTGTACATGTGTGCTTTACGGCCACAGTACTGAAAGGTATGTTTATTTAATGTATAACTAGAAATAAAGTAATTAACTTATTCTTCACTATGCAATATAATTAACATACTTTATATCATTAAAACTTCTTTAGATAACTTGTCCATAAAGCTTTATATTATGTATAACAAAGGACCGCACGTGGTCGGTGAGGTTAGGGCAATGCATAGAGTCAAGTGACTGTAAATTAAATGTTATTTGTAAATATATGTAACTCGGAAATTAAAATACAATTTAATATTATAATATATTAAATAGATACCTGTTTATATTTTATACCTTACAGTATAAATATAGAAGATATAGTAGTCTGTTCATTTATGTGTCCCTATATATTGTCAGGTATTGTTCTTTTTATTTCAGGGTTATCTGTCTCCGTTTTTGTGTAAATAAACTTTCAACTGTTTATAGCTGTTGGATTATATTTATATATTCGTGAACCAACTCACATACTATCACTCTCGTGACATACAAAATAACAATTATATGGTTCATAAAATATTCACAACTATTTTTATCATAGTTTTTTTATGCCAAGAACGTAGATGATATTGATCCTTGGTTAGGCAATTTGCCGTACAACAGATCAAGAGTGGGATATGTAGCTATATGGATACATAATACAGTGGAACCTCCTCAAAACCGATCACCTCTAGAAACCGAACATGGATGTCATGTACGGAATGAATTCCTCTTTATTAATAGTATATAAAACTTCCCAAAACCGATCCCTCCCAATTCCGAATACCGGACCGATTTTAAGATCGGAATAGTCAAATGTAACTAAAATACACTTCTGAAAACCGGCCTTACCTGAGCGACACCGATAGATTGCATTGAGGTCTGATCAACCGACCGTGAAATACACACGTACCTGTACCATAGTTGTCGCATGCCATGTCCTGGGGCATGTATACAGGTGTAAAAGCTATAGGTATATGTACACGGTAATTATACCCGAGATGGTGGTGTAATTATTTAATCATGCCTATTGTTTAGATATCTAACGAAGGTCTACCATGTGCACGCGGTTTGTTTACTGTAGGAAAACAAGCAGAGCTAGTAATAAAGAGAAAGTTTCGTATTCAAATTACACGGTTTTTTTATTTACATTTGTAGTTGTCGGATAACGTAAATTATCTGTATGAAGAAGCCGAAGCCATGTATTGTTTTAGAAAATGACTATGTCATATAATGACCGGCATCGACTGATCATCGTGTAATTAGACCATATAATTTGATTCTTGACGTAACCGGAAGCGATCGGTCGTATGTAGGTTGCAGACGAGAACATCCCCAAGAACATTCACGCAACTAACTAAACTACATTTATAAGCGGTAGCAAAGTCAAGTTTGCTGTAATCCATTCCTTTTAAACGTATGATTTTCTCTTTTGTGATAACATTCACATTAACAATCAATATCGGTCGGTTTTAACGAACACTAGGCATACATGTGTAACGACTTGTTTCGCTACGACCGCAGTCATTAGCGTAGAGTAAGAATGATACAATTAATTTGTTTTGCTCTGGGTTCGACTGCCGCGTTAGCTTGCAGATTCCTATGTCTCGCTACAATATTCAAAGGTACTAGTGAGTATGGACAATGGACGACATCAAATTCATTTAACAGTTTATTAATATTTAACATGTGTAAAGGTGACAACAAGAAAATACCCGCGTGGCTCAGTGGGAAGTACTGTGAAATGGACAATTTTGCTGCTAATATTCTCACGTTTTCGCTACCAGAATTAACTCCTACCCATCAATGAAAGACCGAGCACGTGGCGCTACACACCGGGCCGATTATCGATAGTTTAACCTCCAATTTCACAAACACCGTTCTCTAGCGAAGATTCTCAAAATATCTCCTTAACGGTTAACCCCGAAATTCAACACAGGAGGCTCCCACTCTTTTCCAGCCTACCAACGGCTCTCAACACAAGAGTGAAGACTTTTACTTACTATCGAAACCCGTCTAAAAGCGAGACATGCTAAGTCCGACATTGCACAATTTCACAAGTATTTCAACCTCAAAAATATAGCAAAAATATCTACTGACAGCGAAAAATACACACACAGTAATGTTGATGCATTTCCATACTATACGATAACAGCAAATTAGGGAAAGGATGGGCGACAAATATATAAAAATTACATAGGTTTCAAAAACACAACCCTCACCTCTCAAGGCCCGGCAGAAAACTGAAAGCCTCGGCGCAGTCCCGAGATCTCGTGCACAGCAAATTCCCGCCAAAGTCTCGGTTAATATAATTTCCGGAATATATAGCAACGAAGCGCACCGCAGCTTCGTTACATACCCCCCAACCACCTAGACAGGCTGCGACCCGTAGCCGTAAAAACTGATCCAAGGGAGATAATTTGGAAAAAAAACAACCCGCCGGAGGTTCCAAATTGTAACGACTTGTTTCGCTACGACCGCAGTCATTAGCGTAGAGTAAGAATGATACAATTAATTTGTTTTGCCCTGGGTTCGACTGCCGCGTTAGCTTGCAGATTCCTATGTCTCGCTACAATATTCAAAGGTACTAGTGAGTATGGACAATGGACGACATCAAATTCATTTAACAGTTTATTAATATTTAACATGTGTAAAGGTGACAACAAGAAAATACCCGCGTGGCTCAGTGGGAAGTACTGTGAAATGGACAATTTTGCTGCTAATATTCTCACGTTTTCGCTACCAGAATTAACTCCTACCCATCAATGAAAGACCGAGCACGTGGCGCTACACACCGGGCCGATTATCGATAGTTTAACCTCCAATTTCACAAACACCGTTCTCTAGCGAAGATTCTCAAAATATCTCCTTAACGGTTAACCCCGAAATTCAACACAGGAGGCTCCCACTCTTTTCCAGCCTACCAACGGCTCTCAACACAAGAGTGAAGACTTTTACTTGCTATCGAAACCCGTCTAAAAGCGAGACATGCTAAGTCCGACATTGCACAATTTCACAAGTATTTCAACCTCAAAAATATAGCAAAAATATCTACTGACAGCGAAAAATACACACACAGTAATGTTGATGCATTTCCATACTATACGATAACAGCAAATTAGGGAAAGGATGGGCGACAAATATATAAAAATTACATAGGTTTCAAAAACACAACCCTCACCTCTCAAGGCCCGGCAGAAAACTGAAAGCCTCGGCGCAGTCCCGAGATCTCGTGCACAGCAAATTCCCGCCAAAGTCTCGGTTAATATAATTTCCGGAATATATAGCAACGAAGCGCACCGCAGCTTCGTTACACATGGGAGGCACTAATGTAAAAAACGACTTCCGATCGATTAAATCCGGATCGTGATGATCGGTATTCGGTTCACTTCTCCAAACCGAACCCTCTCTAAACCGGCCGAAATTATATGCACCGACCATGATCGGTTTCGGGAGGTTCCACTGTACACAATTAACAATGGCTTTAGGTTTCAATTTTGAAAAAGAAATACATTTATTTAATATTATTAACATAATGATATAAAAACACCTATAAAACATAACAAACAAAATATTAATTATTATACACGTAGGCCTATATTACATAAAAGCCTATCATCGATAACAAGGCCAAGGGGAGTAACTCATACGTGACAATTTAATTGACGAAGAACACGGAATTCGGCAGTTCGGAAAACTCGTAATCCGGACGGTTTAGGCTGGGAACGAAGGTGTCCGGATTATCGAGGGTCCACTGTATATATATATATATGTATCTAAATTAAGTGTTTTAAATACATGCGTTGAGTATTGTCTGAATGAATTGGTCGAGAATGTCACTTTGACCCTTCATGACCCTGCACATGCGCATTAACCTAATTAAAATCATACTTGTAATTCCGCTCCACTACGATGCTCTTCGTTGCGCTCCAATACAAGATCTATAGCTAACAATGCCCCATTCTGGGTCACCTCAGCATGACCCCTGCGGTTAGCCAATCAGCGTCTAAAGAATCTTTGGTGTGTCTTCGGTGTGGTTATATGTGTCATTTGGAACTATAAAAGGCTAACAGTACGTCCTGAAATGTTCTGTTTCTAGGCCATTGGTCATGCTGAGGTGACCCCAGAACAAGGTTGGATTTACATAGAGTATCAGTAATTGAGCAGAATTACAAGTGTAATTCTAATTTGATTGACAGTTTGACATGCCAATCTGATTAAAATATGATGATGATCCTTATACCCAATCCATCCAATAGAAGAGGATCTGACAACATATCCCATAAGGAGTCATGTTTGGGTGACCTTTAGACCACCTGTACTTCAGATCAAATGCATTTTCTATACCTTAATACATCAAAGGAGTGTGATGGAATCTCAACGTTATCTACACTCCCTACGGCCGTCTCTGTAGACAGTGTAACGTTATGCATGTATACTAGTATCGGGTGCACGTGTACCCTCAAAACCCCTGGGCCGTGTTCCGTTACTAATGTAGAAACTGAAGTCCAATGCTTTCGTTTTATATACATAGTTTCATCAAATCCAAATATAAAAAGACATGTCCCAACATATCAATGTTCATGTAGTCTAAACTTTAACATATAACGTTGTGATGGAGCTGGAGCCTAACGGCTGTAGGGGTGGGGGTAATCTAGACGCTCGGCTGTTACACAATACACATATTACATGTACATTAAAATATATACAATTTCTTAGAGAATATTAATGATTATCTTATTAGTTCATGCATCAAGATACCTACCACTCGTCCTCTTTTGACTGCATATTGTTTGTCCCGCTCAGAAAACCCTCGCATTTGTTATCTGCCGCCATGTTGGATACAGCAGTCGAAGTAAGATAACGATTAGTCAGCCAATCAAAACCCGCGTCATAAAATGGTTATTACAAATATGGTCTTTACACAATTTCTCCCATCCGGCCCCTGTTTACCACAATATGCGTATAGATATATATATCATTATACATTTTCCCACACCTATGACATAAATCTAATTTATCCGTCTCTGGACTTCTTAAATCAACAATTAATGACATTATATTGTAGACTGATGGTCTAATTTGTGGATGTTTTATCAATAATCTCCAAAATGTATGAGGAAACAAATTATCATGGACCAAAATAAATCTATTAAAATCACAATCACTACGCATCCTTTCTCTCCATGCTCTTTCTTCATATAAATGTACATTATACTTTAATTTCGCTTTCCATGAACTCTTCACTGGAAACACACCATTTGATAAATAATCTTGTAAGAACTTGTATAAATTGTATTTCTTAAGAATAATTTATATATCACTTGTAAAACCATAACTGAACATATCTGATGATCCCATGTCTGACAAGAAGTCCCGTACACATATCCGTACGAGTTCTTGTATGAAATCCTTGAATTGATTTTAAAATAAACCTCTGAGCTCTTTCTAGCATTACAAGTTCACATTTTGGAAGGCACCACAATTCACAGCCATACAGGGCAGAAGCATATACTTTTGATTTAATTACACCGATCTCTTATACAATGTTATTATTGTGCCCATTTTCCATTTTGCTGGTATGTAACGACACTTAACTACTGTATTAAATTAATTTGATAGATGAGTATACAACACCACATTCCCATAAAAGTGTAATAGCCAAAACCGCTAAATGTACAAAATCTGACATTCTAAATGTGAAATACAATTATATATTAATATTGCATAACGTATTTCTGTGTGTTCAGTGTTAGCCTTGATACAATGTATATGGTCAAGTGCCCTTAATTCGTCAGGGTCATGCTTAATAAAGGTTGTATGCTATAACCAAGTGATTTTATAAAAACGATGCAGCAATATACCCCAAAATGAAGGTATTTTCTAAAGTCCATTTTAAATGAAACTTTAAAACACTACCGTCAGCGTTTGACTGTCCACGTGCACTGATCAGCAGTATGTCAACAAAGTACCGGAAGTCACGTGTCTGATCATGTGATTCATAGCCCAGATTTTGGGTTATTACAAATTATTTTGGCGATTCAACTTACCCGAAATTTTTGGTGCGGTACTGTTGAAAACATAACGTTATTCTATGTAAACAGAGGTGTTCGCCACTTTCCATGACCAAGAGGTTTAAAGACTTAAAATCGATGTAACAACAAGAAATTTTCAGCTTAAACACGATCTCACAAGCGCCTGCTGCTCAACATTTATTTGGAATTACCTCAATTTTCGTAATAAGCCAAACAGCCCCCCTGACGAAAATAGGTCCCTATTGTGTCGGCCATCACCCAGCGACCGGCGGGTAGAAATCTTCCGTATCGCGATAGATAAATAACGAATTGATAGACAACTTGTTGTACAAGTAAGACAAAATATTATATATTTGTGTTGATAAAATTGGTACATTTTATTTCTTTCTGGTTTGTTGATATACGGAAGATTTGATTACCCTGACGAACATGCAATTAAAATTCGCGGGTAATTACACGTGACAAATAACACGTGACTGTTCAATCGCGAAATTTACTTCCGTGAAAAAAGAAGTTAGACACAAAACCACGAAATTAACTCATGTGAAAAAAAGAAGTTAGACATTCAGTCCATATACATATGTATTTCAATTCAAGCGTATTTCATTTTTATTATTCATCAAAACATTTTGCGAATCCCTGGGCTTGTGTAATTAAAATATTTTTTTTATAATTGTTTTATTTTTCAAAAGTTTTTTTTTTACATATATTAAGATGGTACAGATATGGAATACACATACATGCAAAATAAACACACATACACATACTCAGCCTCACACTCACACGCCTTTACATACAGCCAGTTCAATTTATTTTTATTCTGAAATATCAATAACACACAAAATGTTAACATCTGGCCTATTCTTACACCTACCATCATTGACATACATGCAATCACACACCAACACACATTATTCTTGTCAAAATTTAGATACTCAGTTTATATATATATATGGACATACATAGATATATAAACACATCACTCTTAAATGGAAGTATGCGCACACATATACCAAAAAAACATTTTGGAAACATATACAAGAAGGAGAAATTCAGCCACAAATTAATGGTAGGTAACGATACAAAAAAAAAATGAACACCAGAGACAGATAAAACAAAACAAACTACAATGTACACAACATGTATTGACATACAAACAAATGGGATGGACAGGAAGTGAAAACAAAACAGAAACATGGATAAACATACAGACAGACACTGAAAAGTGTCAAAATGACAACTGATAAAATGGATGGACATAAGGACAAAAACAAACAGACAGAAGAAGAAAGAGGGGAGAGACAACTGTCTTAAAATATGTATACAATATATTATACAACGATTATTATATTTTAAGAAGAGGGGTTTCATAACTAAAGGAAAAAAGAGAAAGAAAATAATGTATGATCAGAGACCTCCCAAAATATTTGGTGCTTTGCCAGGGTATGGATATATTAACTATGGATATGAGGAATTTAACTGAAAAAAAACCCAAAAAAAAACAATTAAACAAATTTCAATATCATATTCCTAACAATGGTAACGATTTTTTCCAATCGTTTTCAAATTTCCTTTCAAGAGTATCGCTTTTATTAAAAACTATATATTTCTGGATACTATAGTGATCTTTTATAACATTTACAAGTGCATTTATATTGAGCGTTTTATGGAGAGATTTTGTTTTGTAAATATAGTGCTTAATAATAAGTAAGATTTCATTATCAGCCATATTAGCATGTGGTGAGATTATTCCAAAGTGAAGTGTGTCTTTATTCATTAAGAAGGGGATAAACAAGATTTCAAGTAAATAATCAAAATTTTCAAAAAGTGTTTGGACTTCAGTACATTCCCAAAGACAATGTACTATTGTTTCCCTTTCCCTGTTTCATAATGTACAAATTGGACTAGGATGCAAATTAATCTTATAGAGAAAAGAGTTAGTCACTAGAATATTATGAATCATTCTCACTTGAAAGCACTGTAGTTTCGAACTTTTTGTGACGGTGAAGGGGAGTTTGTAGATTTTTTCTCATTTCTCTTTATCATAATCAAATTCAAGGTTCCACTTTCTTGTACCTGTTGATGTAACAGCAGGAGTAATCAAACAGTTAAAAAAATCTTTAGACCCTTTTTGATTCTTAAAGAAAATCTGAAATTCAAGTGGTAAATAGCGGGAAGAGAGAGTTTCTCCAAATGCAATTGTACATCAATTTTTCGAAGGAAATTCTTGGCTGCAGACACAAGACCTTGAAACTGGAGAAAATTAGTGTTAATGTTAAAAATATTTGAAAACTCATTGAAAGTGAAGAACGTTAAGCTGTCAGGTTTCTTAATAAGGTCTAAGGTAATTGAAATATTACAATGTCATCACGTGTCTCACATTTGCTAGTACACCACCGAAAAGGTGACATTGTAAATCATGTATTTCTGATCTTTAAAGCATATTGTTCATTATACCTATAGAACTCATCTGCATATCTATTGTTCCACGTGGAATCGATACAATGCTCCCAATGTCTGCTGTCAGATCAATAGATTGTTTTGATTGTCTATGAAGAATCGAAACCGAAAGTAGAATTATTGATATATATGTTTCTGGAAAATCATTTAATTAGATGGGAAAACTGGTATTTCCAATATCTTGTATAGACATGCTAATTTTTAAGCGTGATTTTGGTTCCTGACCAATCAGAAAACGACGAATGTTATGGCATTGTTGGATGTGTTACGTTACTAATAGTGACAAAAACTACACAGAGCCCCAGATCACACACCTGTTGGTAGACCTTCACAGCAGACAGCTCGCTCACTTGGCGTTATCTCTGAATCACAACAAAGGTAGGTGTATTGTGTAGCTGTTACTGTTTGATATCCTCGCCACATTAACTTGCTTCTTATACAGATATACAGGCACGACCCACAATAAGGAATGATAATTTTAAAATGTATAAAAATAAATAATAAAAATACCATTTCGAGAGTACCACAGCAACTGCATATTATATACAAAGTCTCAATAGCATTAATTTTTAACGAAAGTTGTTCAAATTTACTTATTCTAAAAAAGATCTGGAGTTTTTAAGTCGGCTGGTTTGAAGCAAATAGTAACTATATAATAAGTCTCCATGCTATGAACTAGCTAGAACAAATATTCGTACCCGGCCTGCTATACCTTTCGGCCGGGTACGAATTGGTCCCTATGTGTCGTAGTGAAGCACTGACTCCGAAAATCACTCGGGCACAGTTTTCTATACTTTTTTTGTAGGTTTTCAGTTGTTTTATGCGTACACATGCATTTAAATGTACATATTATTTTTGTCCAAAACAAACATAACTACCATTCTTAATATCTACCGTACCGCTCACACGACGTCATATTCACAATTTCTGGACTTACCGTAAAAATCCCCTTCAGAAAGACCTTCATATGTATTACGTAAAAAAATAATGCCTCGGTGGGAATTTGATAATCTATGTGGTTCAGTTTTATTGCCTAGTAAGTAAGCGATATCGAACAAGTAAGATAAAATGCATAATCATTACTTTGCTCCATTAGCAGTAATAGGCACCAATTAAAGCTCTAAAGACGACACCTTTTTCTGTTTACAGCGCCGTTACAATAAGCGTACGTGTGACGGCCAGTCTAGTAGGTGGTTCTCTTGATTGGTAGCTAGTCAGGTTGCATGGTAGCTAGTCAGTTTGCCAACGACATTCAATAAGCTGTGTAAGCAGGGCTCTCATTTGCTGTCGCTTCAATGTAGGGGCGGAGCTAAAACAGTTGGAGATGTCTGTAGTCGATTACTACATAAAATGATCGGCATCGTAAGCTTCATAATGTAAATAGGTTACACAAATACATTTTAATAACCTCATGTATAGACTCAAAATCAGCGCTAATCAGTAAAGAACGTATGGAAAGAGCTACTGTTGTAGCGGAAAAGTCAGTCAGAAATTGTACGGAAAAGAAATCACCTGCTTCTGACTAATTATAACTTTACCGCAAGGTGTGTGAAACCAAATCGGGTACAATGTACAACCGACCATCGTGTCTTGTCAAAATATATTCCGATAAAACACGGCTTTGACACATACCTGGATGTTAGTAGGGGATGCTACTCCAGCTGTAGGCGTAGATTTTTTTTAAATTTGTCACCAGTATTTAATCAGATGTATGCATTTGAATCTAGTGTTGACAATTTCTCGGCTAAAATCAACCTACGTTTTGTAAACTACCGCCGCGCATGCGCCAACGTCCGAGAACTTACCTCGAATATATGAATCAAATTAATTTATAAATATTAAGGCAATGCATTCAAACTCAAAGTCTACAACTAGAAGAACTTCTCCTACTACATGTAACATCCAGGTATGTATCAAAACCGTGTTTGATCGGAATATATTCTGATGAGACATAATCTTTTGTCAGCCGTACCTGATTTGTTTTTCCACACCAAACGGACCTTGCAGCTGAAAAAGTCAGTCAGAAGGTACAACAGTAGCTAACATTAGATTCGGCTGTGACATTACATGTAACATTAGAATGGATACAATAAATCTAAACCCAACACAATAAGTTTTATCCATTGGAATGTTGGTAGATACATATAGCGTTATGCTACAGTATGACTACTCCCCGAAGTCGAGAGAAATGGCCAATAATTTATGAACAAAACATCCTCAAAACATTCGCTTAATAAGTGAAACAAAACAATTACGAATTTTTAACACAATGATTGAATGTATACACTGTAAAAAATAAATAGTACACAATGTGATCAAACACATTGTACAACAGAGTCGGGTATGAACATCAAAGATCCGCTGGCTCCGCCTACTTCTCAATGTTGTCGGCGATCTTGTCAGTCAGGGGGCAATCAGTCGGGCTGCTGATGCTTCAGCCAATCAGTGCATTCGTTACATGCCACCTAAAATCTAATCTACTGCATCAGTTGCCAGCCTACTAGAACAGCTACCAGCCAACGTGTCTATCGAGTGAATGAATGGAAACAGGAACACTTGTTGTAACGGCGCTGTAAAAGTCTATTGCAGCTATGAACTAGCTAATACGCATATTCAGGATACACTGAAATATTGTGTCATCCTTCGCTGATGTCCACGCATAGGAACCATGCAGTGTTTCATATCCTAATACCAACACAATTGTAAGCGTGCTTACATCATATTGCTGTGGACGCAGTACTATTTGCAGGCTCATGTGTGCATTTTGTAGTCTTTATGAAAAGATAAATTTGGTCCCCTTTTGTGTCATTTATTCAATTAAGAAGGATAATAGGCCGGGATTTAGGGGGGTCCACGTGCACCCCCCCCCCCCCCCCACAACTTAACAAACCAATGTTTTTTTCTGAAGCTTTATGACCCACTGATAACGAAATCGAGAGGTAACATTGTATAAACTGGGATGAACTTCCGGTTATGACGTCATCAACATGGCCGTCATTTATTCGGTAACAACACACCACACAATGTTTGTAATGATCACTCATCGGTGTGTACGTGCGTCAATACTTTAATCAAGGATTTCTTCAATTGTTACGTAAAATTTCATTGTACGGTCACAAACTTTGTAATTCACAATGTATCAAAGATACAGACTATAGGAAAATATTATCTAATTAAAGCTTATTTGTTGCTGAACTCCTCGACAAAAAAATCCGAAACTTTTATTTCTGTTTGGATTTTCTTTCATAATTACATGAAGATACCTGCTCTTAGAGCATAAATTAGAGTATTTGAAACACCGGATTTCACTCTTTTAGTTATTTATATTCGAGCCAAAGTTATTGTACGATTAACTTCACTCAAAAGTAATCATAAAAAATAGTTGACCGGCTTTTCCTGTGACCGTCGATGTAAGTGATAGCACATCAGTTATAGTACAGCTATAAGCCACGGACTATTATGACGTCACACGGTTTAGAGCCAGAAAATATGCATAATCGTGTGGTTAGAAAATTTGACCTCGATATCGACGGCTTACAGGTTATTCCCGTCGCGCGCGGCACGAAGATGTTTCTACACGTGCTAATAAAGCCATTTCCAGCATAAACTGGAATTATCATTTTTGACTGTACAAATCCTTTTATGTCTAGAATGGCAAGAATAAAGATATATGATTCAAATAAATAAATAATAAAATCAAATAAATTATATACATGAAATAAATTAAAATAGATATAGCTATTTATATCTAGATTACCTATTTTTTATCTAAGTAATATATATAGCTATTTAATAGGTAAATGTATTATAACAAGTATAAAATATTTGATCGTCATTTATTTTTAAGTAAATAAATAAATCATTTCATTGAAATTCTGAAAAAAAAGTATCTAAAGAAAAGTTGCATGTGGTCTAGCCATATTGCAGCTTACGGTATATTCTTGAATTGAATATCAAAACTCATATAAGGCTAAATTACACATATGAAACCCATATATTCACACCCTTAAAAGTAACCATTTTATCTAATAAATTAATTATCTACATACTAACTATGTGAACTTTAAATACAGAGTACATTTGGTAATTCATCTGAAATAATTTAAAGATATTATAAACCATTCAATAAAATATTTACATGAACAGATTTTACATGTACAATGTATGCAATAAGTAGTATCACGCTCATTTATCTTGTGCACTACGATGTGAACTCTAGTGCACTACAGTGTTAACTCTAGTGCACTACGTTGTTAACTCTAGTGCACTAGCTAGTGAACCGGAGTTAACTTTACTTGTGCACTCCAGTGCACTTCACTATCAAGTTTAGCTTGCTCCCAACTGTATATCCTAAGTTCTTACCTTTGTATAACATGTATACTATTAGTACAGTTATTAAAAACAGTTATCTTTTTCATATTTTAAAGTGTCATAAACTATTTTGGTGAAGTGTATAAAATTTAAATTCGAACTGAAAGCAATGTAAAATTTGATTATAATTACATTGCAATTGTCAATGTAATGAGTGGTAAGTTAATGTAATGATAATGTGCTAACGTGGTGCATTTTTCAATTTGTTTGCAATCCTTGGATCCATATAGGACCATAAATCCACCAGGAGGGCAGTTTAATGCTTTAATACCTGTAATGGTTATGCCACTTTACAATGTGTGATTTAATTTAACTGATTTTATTCCAATGTAACAGTAACTGAATCCATTCCTAAATTGTATGTATGCACATTGTATGTGAATAGAATATGCCATATCATATTTATTTAGCAATATATTAAAAATTCTAGGTTGAGTGATACATACATGTACAGGTACAGCTGTACATTCTATGGTAATTTGTTAAACATATGAGTTTTAAAATTAAAAAAAAAATATGTAAGTTGTACTTGTTGGTTACGCTATGATAGTCAATGTTTGTTTTTTAATCCGTATATAATTAATTATATATATATAATATCTCCATTTGTACCTCCATTTGGTTAACCTTAATCCCCTTGACCGAGTATGGACATTTCACTTCCAACACCCCACTTCTGTCACCTTCAATTACTCTGCCATCACTGTTTGCACCCAGAAATGAATGACTTTCACACAATGTCAAGCCAGTATTTCCACCTCGAAAGTAATGTTGGGGTTGACCATTGTCTGCATGTGTGTGTACTGCTCTCTAGCCTTACTTTTGCAGTCAATGCCCCACTGTACAGCAGGTGGTAGTGCATCATAGCTGAAGAATAAAGTGTAATTGATTCAGGTTTATACACCTATCAAATTTCATGAAGTTAAATTATCTCCCTTTGCCCCCATTTAGTTATGTTTCATGCCCTATTAAATATTAATACTCAGTTTCGTTTAAAGACATGCCAGTTTTTGATGTGGACTGGTGGGAGACCAGTGTTTCAAGGGAATAATAACACTGAGCAATGCAAAGTGAGGGAGGAGTTAAATCAGTGCTACTTGTTTGTTGAAGTCAGACCATACTAATGGCTACTGAGGCTCCTGTGCATTAATCATATATTTTAGTACACAAACACTTGAAAAGGATTGATCTATAAATTTACCAGAATTTAAGGAATGAAGGTAATTCTTATTGTAAACTTGCATGCATAATACATAATCCCTTGTGATAATATCTACCTGTCAAGATTTGATCCATTTAAGATCCTTTTTACTAAATACTTTGGGTTGCCACCTGCACTCAAAACATCTCCAAATATGGAACTGGTCAGGCGGCCAATATGCAGGTCTTTCCACATCAGTGATACCCTCTGGTCTCTTGTATGATGCTCTATGAAACTGACCAGTTCTGCACTTATGCTCAACGAGGGTACTGTAATTCAGTAAAAATTTCATGTCAATTATGTCAATTGAACATGTACCGTACATGTACCTGTCAACAACAAACTGTTATTACAGTATTGTTACTTGATAGGTGCACTAATTGATATGAATTGGTGTATATTGTAAAGTTATATTTGTAAATCAAATTATTATGAGCTTCAAGTTGTTTAATTGAGTAGTTCTGATAAGGCTTTGTGATGTAAAATTTTTGACTTACAATTTTCTTTACATTTGTAAACAGCATTTTTTCCATCTCCAGAAACATGGGGTCTATTGTGGAACTGACCTCCATTTCAATAGAAGCATCTGGGGCAGTGTCTGGTATATTCCACAAATGTGCTAACCCTAAAACAAAATTTTTATTCTATTTGAGTCACTCTTGTTGTTAGCCTTGGTAAACAAAATTCCCTGACTGTTTCACAGATGAAATATAGGAATGTTATGCCATTCAATTTAAAGGTTATGATATAACTTCCAAGAGTAGTAATTTTGTGTATAGATTTGTCTTGGCACATAAGATATTACCCAAAATATTGCTTATTTTATAAATTAAGGTTTTCTACCTGTATCATTTGTTTTTATTTTGATTTTGTCTAGTCGTGCAATTGTAAAATATTGAGGCCATTTAAGATTAATCTTTCGCTTTCCATGCAAAAACATTTCCCAGTGTGTATTGTCAGCACAAAAATACTAATTAAGATTCTTAATCAGTACTTTCTTACTTATCTAGAAACTAACAATATAACACTGAATTATCAGATTTTGACATCTCGAGAAATGAAGAAGTGCAATTATTAGTTTTAATTGGCCTTAATTGATGTTAATACAATAAGCTATTTCAAGGCATCAATGTTGGTTTTCCTGTGAAGTTAAAAAAGGTCATTAAAGGCTATGTTTTAAGAATCCATACAATATCTTCTGGTATATCCTGTGTTAAACTGTGTACAATTACCACTGTACCAGTATACATGTATAGGGTGGATTTCTTATAGGATTCTATGATCCATTAAAGGCCCACTACCTTTCCAAAACGACTTTTAATTTTTAGAATGGGAAAGTAAAACGAGATCGATAATTTTGTAGAGTCGCAAAAGTTGTTAACTTAGAATTACCGTTAAAACTTCACCTATCATCACCTTCTGAACAATTTGATTAAAATTAATCAAATGTTAATTCTCATAATGCGGGTCGTCTTATGTTTCCCTCCATCGTCCTCAATACCACAGAATAGTTGACTAATTGTGTGCTGCGCCTGACGGCAAAACAGCAAATTGACTCACCACTGATTTCATATATTACACCAGAAATATTGCATATGTTTGGTGTTGTAACCTCATCTTAGGCCATCGGCATGTATTTTCTAATGTTATTTATGTTTTTTTAAAGATGCTCCACCGTCGACAAATGGTATTTTTTCACAATCAAAAACAGGAGCAGACTACTAAGTACTTTTCTTCAGTTACAAAAGTTACTTACCTTACACCATTACCAACATTGAGAAGTTTTAGCTTCTAATTTTACTTCAAGTTAAAAATATGAAAAATAATTAATTGCATCCCGAAAAAATTCCGTGGCACTATATCCTATATGGAATGAAGTACTGATTGCGCGTGCACCAAAGGCAAAATAAATTATTTCATGTTATTTTTTTGTATTAATTAGACATATATATACACGATAAAACACCAATTATAGTTCAAATAATGAATATCATTTATGCTCTGTCGGCGGTGGAGCATCTTTAAGAAACTTTTATATTTTGATCCGGAAAGGTAGTGGGCCTTTAACTGTTCTCCAGTGAAATTTACACAAATTTAAAATCATTTTACCAAATTAAAATTGCCATGATATAGAACTTAATTTAACAACACTGTAAATGTTTAACAAAGAGATTATGTAAAAAAAATGTTACACATGCAATTATTATAAGCATGTGGAAAAAAAGACTATCGTAGTGCAATATTTAATATTTCAAAATGAACAAAAGAACTTGTTCATACCTGTTTTCAGTTCACTCATTGGCTTTGGTTTAACAGAATGGCGAGGGATATTCCATTCGCACAGCCTGGAAGTTGAACTGCATGTATCAGTTCTTGCACTTGTTGCATTGCTTAAGGCAAACAACATACTCCCCATATGACTGCATGTCTGTGCTAAACTGGAATCATATCAAACACTTTTTAATAACTTAACTAAATTAAAATAAAACAATTAACATATTCCTAGTAGAAACTAAATCAACATTTCTGCAGTTTTCATGTCCTCTTTGATAAGTTTTATTGCAAATATTTTAAGTTTCTTTTGCTTTTCAACGTAATGCATTATTTAATTTGAATTTCATAAAGCAAACCAATATTTACAAATATTAACATAACCTCATGTCAGCTTTTAAAACCAATAATTTTGGAATCCCCATTTTTGTCCTTAGATCAATGCTTATCCAACAGGACACTGACAGTATCCATAATCTATGGAAGCAGAGCTAGCTCCTGTGCTGGACAGACACACATATACATCATAAACATGCTTCTTCATAGATGCTTGACAGGTTCCTTTGATGTATATGACTTTATCGGTCACCTATAAGAAAGAATAAAGACTATTTAGTATACACGGGCCAAAAAAGGCATTAGTGGATTTGCATAGAGAATACCATACATAGTTTAAAACTTTTAACATATACTAGAGAGCAAGCCATGCATATACAAATGTATATTCATGAAACTATAGTCAGAGTTTAAACACATAACCAGGAAGCTCATACCATAAAAAAGAACATGTTTATGTTTATATAGCAGACTATGGGCACATGTAAATTTATTGCTATGAGTCATTATGTCAAACTGACATGTGAATAAGGATCATTTGAACATTATGCAACCACTTTTCGTTCGAAACAATAAAGCAATAATAAACTTATTTAGCTTAATTATACCTTATCAAAACTGCTTTCAACATGTTTGAATGATCGTTATTAAGGGTTACACTTAATAACGACAACAAACAAACAACACGTTAAATACAAGGAAAAGTTGGTGACAACACAAGATATGTTATTCAGTACATTAAAATGATAATAAAATAATTTTTCATGAGTCGGTTTTGAGCGGAAGCATTTTTATCTTCAAAAATGTTGTTTACCGTCAGTTTTTTCATCCCTGTGCTGTAGCAACATTATATATATACAGTAAAACTCATTTGTGTCAAACACAGTTAAATTGAATACATTGGATGAGTCGAATGTTTCAATAGGTCCTGATTTTTCCCTTCTTTATACTAGTAAATAAAGCACGAAACAATCAAACACGGTTGAATCAAAATTTCAAATACTGCGGTTGAATCAAATGCATTTTGAGATCCCTTCCTTCGAAAATATACCAAAATTTGCTTTTTTGTGATATTCTGGCGTCACGCTGTCTCAGGTAAAAGTCAAGTCTCGGATTCGATTAACCGAACAAGACTGATCAACCGTAACAGTGCTAAAGGAAGTTATTGTTCCAGCACACAAAATGGTCCTGTTATATACTTATTACCTATCTTAAACCAATATGTGTGTAAAACGCTAACCTGGAAACAGTCGGTACAGTCTGTACAACTTAAGTGTCAATGTTTCATGAACAGTAAAACATGGATGAATCGAATCATCGGATAAGTCAATATTTTGCCTGGTCCCGCTGACTTCGACTGATCCTTGTTTTACTGTAATTCATATTGTTTAATTGTTCAACCATAAAACATACACAAATCTGTGTGTATGTTTAATGTAGTGTCCCTCTGACCATTCATACAAACTTTCTGTCTCTAATTCTGATTCTATTAAGCTTAATTTGTTAAAGATGCTCCACTGCCGACAGAGCATAAATGATATTCATCATTTGAACAATAATTGGTGTTTAATTGTGTATATATATATGTCTAATTAACACAAAAAATAATATAAAATAATTTATTTCGCCTTTGGTGCATGCGCAATCAGTACTTCATTCCATATAGGATATAGTGCCATGGAATTGTTTCGGGATGCAATTAATTATTTTTCATATTTTTAACTTGAAGTAAAATTAAAAGCTCAAACTTTTCAGTGGTGGTAACGGTGTAAAGTAAGTAACTTTTGTAGCATGAGAAAAATACTTAATAGTCTGCTCCTGTTTTTGATAGTGAAAAAATACCATTTGTCAGCGGTGAAGCATCTTTAAAATGTTGACTCTGAAACCTTTTGCTGCCTATGGCACTATTATCTGTATCATGTAATTTTGCAAATGTACATTCTGTTTTAGTATTAAATTTTAAATATTTTTTTTTTCTATTTTAACTTCTATAATGACATCTGCATTAAAAGACTCAGTGGATCAGGTATTGCGGATGGACCAATTGTCAAGATGTACCAAGTTAAGATAGTTCCACGAAATACTAGTGTGAGACCCATAGTAATTATGCATACCATCGAAGGAGCTTGTTCTATACTTAAAATACATGGAAATCTGTCTAGCAGACATTTTAACACTCGTACTTTCACCAAGCCATTGATATGAAGCTGCAGACTTTTCTATTAGTTTGTCGTCCTTTTAACAGCCAGGGTCGTGTAAGGACGTGCCAGGTTTGTTGGTGGAGGAAATTCGGACTACCCGGAGAAAACCCACCGACCACCTGGCAATTGCCCCACATAGGATTCGAACCTGCATCCAAGAGGTGTAGAGCTTGTGGTAATATGTCGGAACATCTTAACCACTTGACCACCCACAAATCGAGTATTTAAAAGTATAAGTCTGACTGCCTAATTACGACAAACTCGCTTTACGGCATGCTGTTCGGAAAACATGTACACTGCACACATGTACTATTACTTGTGTAGAAATACCCTGACTATATGATTATCGTCATGAACTACAAAGGGCGAATTCCCCGAACATCAACTCTGGGTATTTCAAAGGAAGATGTTTATGTAAGGAACCCTTTAAAGTTTAGTTATAATATTTATCAATATTAAACACCTACGTACTTATGCAGATAAAAACAATACAGACAAAGGTAAATATGAAAAAAACCACACTGTGAGTTTTTTGTTAAAAATCACTAATGCAATATTACCTGTGTTAATGAAAGAAACACATTATGTAGATACATATACATGTATTCTTAATCTGGGTTGGGGGCACTTGAATGATCACTATGTCGTTTACCACTCAAGTTTGTGGCATTTTTTTCAAAAAGATTTTACCAACCTTTTATGTGTTTAGTTTTTAATGATAAATTCACGGATATTTAATAATGCTCAATTTTCGACAATAAGTTCGTCTGAGATTTTTTTTTATCAGCATAAAACCTAGCAGAGTTCACATGTGTGTGCTACTTATAGGGGAATAGAGTAAAACATAATGGTATAACCATAAGTATGTTGTATGTGGGAAGATTTACCACCTACACACAACAAATCCGAACATTTTTTGCCAAAACCGTTCAATGATATGTATGGAAATTTGCTGAACCATTTATTTCTGAAGAACATAGCAATTAAAACCTAATCAGTTTTTAATAAACTGAAATTAATTAACAATTTTAACTTATGTTATACTTTCCAACGACAAAGGATTTTTGTTTTAAGTGAGACATGTTGATGAATTTTGATTGACACTGATAACAGTCCTGCACTGTATTCAGTACTAAAGTATTTATTTTTTATCCTGGTTGGAATCCACTATTTCTGATACGTGATTTATTTTAAACTTCATGTTAGAAAACATTTCAACCAATTTACCATTCGATAGACATAAAAATAAAGTAATACATTTTGATGACCTGCAGCTAAATGTTAACCAGTTTAGATTTTATCTTTTTTGTTGTAAATCCTAAATATGTAATCTTGAAAATGGTGAAAAATTTAACCAGGTAAATAAATTGACTCGTTTGGAATTCAGTTTTTATATTTTTGTCTATTTCGAGTTATTTTTTCTTTGATTAACTTTAAACAAAATAAGGAAACAGCTTCATTACATTTTAACGGTTCACAATTATGAAAAATAAAATAATTAAAATATGGCAATAACTCAAACATTATATTCGTATATAAGGATGAACGAATGTAATCCCATTTTTTCTATGGTTGTTAGTTTGAATTTGACAAAAGGTAATTATCATATCAGTTTTCGTTACATTTTCATCAGTCTGGAATGTAAAAGGAGTGGAAAAGTGTGGAATGTAAAAGGAGTTGAACAGGGTGGAATATGAAAGGAGTGGAGCAGTGTGGAAAGTAAAAGGAGTGGAACAGTGTGGAATGTAAAAGAAATGGAACAGTGTGGTATGTAAGAAAGTGGAACAGTGTGGAACGTAAAAAGAGTGGAACAGTGTGGAACGTAAAAAAAGAAGTGGAACAGTGTGGAATGTAAAAGAAGTGGAACAGTATACAATTGTTTCATTGGTACTGGGGGAACAGTCAAATCATTGCCCCTCGGTAGCATGGAAGACCTAGTGAACTGTTGCCTGAGGCCGGAGGCAACAGTTTCCTGGTCTTCCCTGCTACCGAGGGGCAATGATTTGACTGTTCCCCGAGTACCAATGAAACAAATGATATATTACCTGACTCATTATTTAAGAAACTGAACAAATTATAGTAAGAAGGATAGGTGAGGCAAAAAACTATGGATGATTTCATATTTACTACACAGAATTTATTATTGCACAGAAACCCGTTCAGTTCTGCGTTGCTGCATGTTTCATCTATCACGGGTAAGCCTTTCTCTTCGCAACATTTCGTTAATATGTTGACAGCTCCCTTGATTACATTCTTGGTACTTAGAGAGTCCCTATTTTCCATCAATAAATCCAAAACCTGTTCGGATATATCCTGTAATCTGCAGATGTCACTGTTGGGTTCAGTCATTTTCCGCAGACAACAACAAACAATCTGGATCCGAAAAGAGCTTGAGTTGGGGTCCCGCCTGCGCACGGGGGAAATGTCTTCGCATACTTTTCGCGCATGTAACAGTACGGTGCAACAGTCGACTGATACACCCTGGCTGATTTTGGTCGTGTAAACGGATTTAACAATAAAACAGTCCAAAATGCATATTATATAGTTAAATAGAGAGTCAGGTAATACGAGTGGAACAGTGTGGAACGTAAAAGGAGTGGAACAGTGTGGAACGTAAAAGGAGTGGAACAGTGTGGAATGTCAAGTGTTCATTAAAATAATACGGTCTCTCACTCAACTGGCACAGCATATATCATGTACTTCGTTGGCTCAGTCTACCATTGTGTATTCCGAGGACCACAGCTCAATTTCTACATTTTTACATTAAGGACAAATTACTGACATTATTGCCAATGTGATCTTTATACAGCGCTTCCATCTGCAGAAAAAGGGTCAGAAAAACCCAGTGATGGACCAACACCACTCATAAATTGTTATAATAAAAAATAAATGTTTACACTCAAATAACGTACTAAATATCTATGTGATGTACGCAAACACACAGTACTGACTTCTTACGCAGGCTTTAAGACACAATCAGACGATTCGGACGTATATTCAAGATGCTTACGTGATACAGCGTGAAGCAGGAAGTTCGACAAGGTCCAATGGCTAGATTTGCATAACAGTTGCGTTTCGGCATCAGGAAATTTTAATCGCCCGACAGACAATATCGCAGGCGTGCTGTCAATATTCACTCGTCCGACCGCCAAATCCACACGTCTTTGTTTCCTCAGATAATCAGATTTTCTTATAAAATGTTTTGAATGGTGAAATATGTATTTGTAACTATGTAGTTCTACTTGTCGTTCAGATAGAGAACAATTCATAAAGAAAAACTTCTATTTTAAGATATTAGACCCTGTTTAAACAATTGATATTTAGCTTGCCTAACTATTACATCCTAGGTGTGTTGAAGCCTTTGTCTTAGGTAATACTGTTGAATCGTAGACTGTTGTATTGCTTGTAAGTTTTGCGTCTAGTATCAAAATACACATTCCTTTATGTTAACTAGTGGCTGTAGCAGTTACATGGAGCGCTTGTTTGACCAGAATTGTCGTTACAAAAGCGTACACATCGAGTCCTTTTATTATCCTGTCATGCAAATGGCGGTTGTAGATTATATTAGATAGGCCTAGATAGACGCGCACCGAGCTTGGTTGACTCATGCTTGTTGACGCGGTTAGAAATAGGCAGACTTTCTTATAAAATGTTTTGAAGTTATGTTGAAATATATATTTTTGTAACTAGGTAGTTTTAATTGTTGTTCGGAAAGAGAACAATTCATAAAGAAAAACTTATATTTTAAGATATTAGACCCTGTTTAAACAAGAGATATTTAGTATGCCTAAATATCACTTCCTAGATGTACTTTAGTCTTTACCTTAGGTATTCCTGAACAATCGTGAATTGTTGTATTGCTTGTAAGTTTTGGCAAAATATACAAAAAACTAGGTATATAATTCAGTTTAGTATCAAATTACTCATTCCTCTATGTTGACTAGTAGCAATTACATGTAGCGCTTGTTTGACCAGAATTGTCGTTACAAAAGCGTACAGATCGAGTCCTTTTTTACCTTGTCATGCAAATGGCGGTTGTAGATTATATCATGCAATAATATCAACATGGCCTTCATACAAGGTCATAGGGGTCAAATAGACTAACATATTTAAGCAATTTCTTGTCAATAACAAGAAATGTGAGAATGAATATATTAAACATTGCCTAATCAACTGCCAAAACATGTTTTGGAAAGATGTTCTCCAATGTGTATTTAAGTTGAATAATTCCCCAATATCAATCCAATCTAGATATAAACAAGAGACTATATTGAAAACAACATCATGGTATAATGCAGATTTTAAAGTTGGAAATATATGCATATTGTATCAAAACCGGTTCCATGCTGGTGTAATTACCCTTAATTACCTCATTAAAAATCCTGACAGCTTAACTTTTTTTCAATTTCAACGAGTTTTCAAATATTTTTAACATTCATACTAATTTTCTACAGTTTCAAGGTCTTGTTTCTGCACCCAAGAATTTCCTTCGAAAAATTGATGTACAATTGCATTTAGAGGTACTCCATATACCACTTAAATTTCAGATTTTCTTTAAGAGTCAAAAGGGGTCTAAAGATTTTTATAACTGTTTGATTACTCCTGCTGATACACCAACAAGTACAAGGAAGTGGAACCTTTAATTTGACTATGATAAAAAGAAATGGGAAAAATATAAAAAAAAATCCCTTTCACCGTGACAAAAAGTTCAAAACTTCAGTGGTTGCAAGTAAGAATTATACATAATATTCTAGTGACAGATACCTTTCTATATAAGATTAATTTACACCCTAGTCAAATCTGTACATTTTGTAACAGGGAAAGAGAAACAATTGTACATTGTCTTTTGGAATGTACTGAAGTTCAAGCACTTTTTGAGAATTTCGATTATTTACTTGAAATCCTGTTTATCCCCGTCTTAATGAATAAAGACACCATATACTAATGTGGCTAATAATGAAATCTTATTGATTATTAAGTGCTATATTTTTATATATAGTATCCAGAAATATATAGTTTTTAATAAAATCGATTCCTTTCAAATGAAATTTGAAAATTATTGGGAAAATGGTTGCCATTGTTAGGAATATGACATTTAAGTTGTTTTTTATGCAATTTTTTATGTGTCCCTCATATCAATATTATTATATCATACAAGGTTTTTTTTTATATGTCCGTCCATACCCTGGCAAAGCACCAAATAATTTGGGAGGTCCCTGAGTACATAATATTTATTACTTGTGAGATCTCTCTTTTCTTAAAATAGGATAGCTTCGCTATGGCTAATCGTTGTGAAATGAAGTGTTTATATATCACAGTATGTAGTCTCCCCCCTTTCTTTTGTCAGTCCATGTTTTGTCATTATGTCCATCCATGTTATCAGTTGTCATTCTGATACTACACGTACAATGTAAGTCTGTCAATTCTGTTTGTCTACAAGTTTTAATGTCTGTCTGTTTGTTCGTCCATGTTTTCTGTTTTGTTTACTCTTCCTGTTCATCTCATTGTGATGGTGTTAATACATGTTGTATGCTTTTGTTTTATTTATCGGTATCTGTCTTTTTCTTTTTGTTTTGTTTTTGTTTGTATTGTTACCTACCATTAATCTGTGTCTTAATTTATCCTTCATGTAAATATGAACCAAAATGTATTTTAGTACATTCTTATATTAAGCTGTGCATACTTGTCTACCATCTAAAAAATGGTGTGTCTACAAACCTATGTATGTGCATATATGTGTACTGAGTACAACAAAAGGGAGCATGCACATGTATTTATTTTTGATAAGAATAGTATGTGTTCGTGTGTGATTGCATGTAAGTCAATAATGGTGGGTGTGATTATGGGCGAGACACTAACTTTTTGTGTGTTAATGATAATTAAGAAGAAAAATAAATTGAACTGGCTGCTTCTAAAGGTGTATGAATGTGCAGACTGAGTGTGTGTATGTGTGTTCACTTTACATGTTATTTTTTCAGTATGTAATTCTATATGTGTACAATCATAATATATATGTAAAAAAAAAACTTTTGAAAAATAAAACAATAGTAAAAAAAGAGTACTGGTAGAGAGGTCTAGAGTACTGATATTGGGCCTGAAGCATGCTGGGATGGCGGTTCGAAACATACAGCTTCAACTAAGGAGTTCCAAGTATTGCCTTCATTGTAAGCCACTACTCTGTAATGTGACTACTCAATGAGAACATACCATTTTGAAAACGTCTCAACAGTGTAACCTTATAACATTATGCATGAAATATCATCAAAATGTTTAAAATGTATTGCTTTAAATTTCTTAATGTTCTAAGTATGTTTTGATGATATAATGAAAATAACATTTTCTTATAACCTTTTAATGTTGAAAGTTGGTGTCGTATGGCGAGCAAACTTCACACAACCAAACGTTTGTAGATATTTTAGAAACATTGTATACATTATATTGGTTTTTGCCACTAATTAGATGACAGTTAATGTTCATGGACATTTTAGATGCTTGGGTATACATAACAAAGAATATGTCTGAACTCTAAATTCTCACTCCATGTTATTTGACACTAGTTAAACAGTTACAGATATGTAATCATGAAGATTGGGGAAATTTACACTACTGCGCATGGTTGTTAATGTTGTACAGTAGTCTACGTATATACACATGAGACGTAGATTTCGGTACACACAAAGTGAGTGCGCTCATGTGTATTGTCTAACACGGAAAGAGAGACTATAAGTGATCCATCTTCGTTAATATAGGGTTTCCTCTTTCCGACTAATTAGTTATTGTGGATCCTTATCAAGTGGTGCTCCGCTATTGTTGACAACGGCGTTGAATTGACCGTGCGATTGCCATAGACCTTACGTTCTTTAATCAGAAAACACACGAACATGACGAACCCGTTACCAACAGATGGAGAACACTTGGAGAATCGAGTGAATAAGACGAAAGTAACGAACACGAAGCATGTAATATTATAATGAAGGAGGTCGAGTCAGCTAACAAGGAGGAATGATTATAGAAATGGAGTGTGGTATAAAACAAATTGTTAATCAACAGCTGCATCGTTTATTTGATACCCTGAGAGGTGAATAGCACCACGTATTGTGGTAGAAATAAAGATAAACATCTTCTGTAGGCATTGTGTGGGAAAGCCCGAGTTGTTTACATTTCTTTCCGCAGAAAAGTCACAAAATCAACAAAGGGGATTCCCCGGCGGAATTTCTCAACAAAGCATACACTTAGTGTATCGTAAACAAATCTTTTCATGTTAAATAAGTGTTCCTGCTGCATATTTACGACAAGTGCTTATTAAAAAACCCTCGGTTTCCGACATGCAGAGTATATCTCAAATAGGCTTTCAGCACAAATATGACCAGTTTTTATGTCACTAACCGATGAAATTAATATGTTTTCTGGTATTGAGTCTGATGAAAAGATCGTGTATTTACAAGTATCAGTCTGACTGCCAATTTACGACAAACTCGCTTTACGGCATGCTGTTCGGAAAACATGTATACTACACACATGTACTATTACCTGTGTAGAAATACCCTGACTATATGATTATCGTCATGAACTACAAAGGACGAATTCCCCGAACATCAACTCTGGGTATTTCAAAGGAAGGTGTTTATGTACATGTATGTAGGGAACCCTTTAAAGTTTAGTTATAATATATACACATGTATCAATATTAAACACCTACGTATTTATGCGAGTAAAAACAATACAGACAATGGTAAATATGAAAAAACTGTGGTTTTTTTGTTAACAATCACTAATGCAATATTACCTGTGTTAATGAAAGAAACACATTATGTAGATACATATACATGTATTCTTAATCTGGGTTGGGGGCACTTGTATGATCACCATGTCGTTTACCACTCAAGTTTGTGGCATTTTTCAAGAAGATTTTACCAACCTTTTATGTTTTAAGCTTTTAATGATTAATTCACGGACATTTGATAAATGCTCAATTTTCGATAACATGTGCCTTAGAGTTTTTTGTTAGCATAAAACCTAGCAGAGTGTGCTACTTACAGGGGAATAGAGTAAAACATGATATCATAACCTTAAGTATGTTCTATATGTGAAGATTTACGGCGGTTTTGACCACCTACATACAACAAATTAGAGCAATAGTTTCCAAACCATTGTGATGTGTATGGAAATTTGCTGAACCATTTATTCTCATATAGCAGGAACATAGCAATTAAAACTTATTGGGTTTATAATAAAATTAATTAACCTTTTTAACTTCCGTTATACTTTCCAAAAGCAAAGGATTTTTTAGCGTAGACACGTTGATGCATTTTGACTGACACTGATAAAGAACAATTCTACACCGTATTCAGTACTAAGGTATTTTTTTCAATCCTGGTTGCAATCCACCATTTCTAATGCGTCTTTTATTTTAAACTTTCTGTTCAAAAACATTCCAACCAATTTACCATTCGACAGACATGAAAATATAGTAATACATTTTTGATGACCTTCAGCTAATTAAATAAATGATAAACAGTTTAGATTTTATCATTTTATACTCAATTTTTTGTTGTTAATCTTAAACGAGTAATCTTGAAAATGGTGAACATTTTAACCAGCTAAATAAATTGACTCGTTTGGAATTCAGCTTTTTTTTTATATTTTTGTTTATTTCGAGCTGAATTTTTTCCTATTTATTAAGTATTTTTATTTACAAGTTATCATTGAATTTATCTGATAGTATTAATTGTATGACTCTAAACAAAAGATAAAAAACAGTTTCTTAGAACAATCTCAATTCTAGGGGTTCAGATCACTTACATTCCCTACACCACTGGACTATCTCAAAATAAAAATGAAGGCAACAGAACATAACATAGAATTTAGTCCTTTGATGCACATCAGAAGAGCCGTATAACGGTACACTGTGGTTGACTGTGTGGCTTTGAAGTTGGGCGTCGCTCTCTATGTAGTCTTCAAAGGAAATAGCTACCCTGTGATTGGTTCAGAGTTTTTCCTCTGAGCTGCCTTCAGTTTCACTATGAGATAGTTCAGAAATGTAGAGAACGTAAGTGTTCGGAACCCCTGTAGTATCGAGGATGGTCTTAGAATCACAGGTACTTTTAAGGAATATTATCTTGCATTATGTTACTGCTGATACCAATAAAAATGTGAGTTAAATAGTGTAGTGAAGTGAAGGTATAATGTATGTGGGCACAGGAGAATACATGAGTGTGAATGAACTTGTACTTTGACAAAAAAAGATCTTGGAACTGATGATATCTGACGTCTCAGTCTCTTCTGATGGCTAACGAAAACAAGGTACATTTAAGGTTTTGGTACAATGTATGCATACCTCAAATTACCTCGTTTTACCATGGGCTGTCAAGTATTTAGAGTAACATTAACTTGTAGTCTTACGACGTGGAGCAATTAGAAATATGTTTTACTCAACTTATAATATTTGATGATTAAAGTTTAATAAACCATTCGTAAATGGTGTTGATTTATATGTCAAACCATACAAAAACAAACATCAGTGAGTAATATAATGGCTGTGTCAATACATGTATAATTCATTGTTTAATTTTGATTATGACCTGTGTTAAGATAAACTGTCATGTTCAATATAAACTCAGAACTGTCCTAAATGTTATGAGTGATTTTACAATGAACATTATGATAGCATTACATTAGTTATGTCTAAAAATGCTGAAGAGTCCTGGTCTAGTACAGATTCTAGTAACTTTAAGGAAAACACAGATACTGTATAAAGCAGATTTAAATTTTCCTCAGTCTTAATTTAGGGTAAGTTCGTCTAATTTATAGATTCTTTTAACATTCTCCAGTGTATGTCGTCCCGAGACCCGCACCGAGCTTGGTTGACCCATGCTTGTAGACGGAGTTACAAAAAGGCAGAATTTCTTATAAAATGTTTTGAAGTTATGTTGAAATATGTATTTTTGTAACTAGGTAGTTTTACTTGTTGTTCTGATAGAGAACAATTTATAAAGAAAAACCTATAGTTTTAGATATTAGACCCTGTTTAAACAAGTGATATTTAGTATGTCTTAGGAATACCATCCATAGTATCTTAGGTATTACTGTTGAATCGTAGATTGTTGTATTGCTTGTACGTTTTGGCGAAATATACAAAAACTAGGTATATTTCAGTCTAGTATCAAAATACCCATTCCTTTATGTTAACTAGTGGCTGTAGCAATTACATGGAGCGCTTGTTTGACCAGAATTGTCGTTACAAAAGCGTACACATCGAGTCCTTTTTTACCTTGTCATGCAAATGGCGGTTGTATATTATATCATGCAATACTATCAACGTAGCCTTCATACAAGATCACAGGGGTCAAAAAGACTAACATCTGTAAGTAATTTCTTGCCAATAACAAGAGTACTGGTGCTTCAGTGCTCGCAAATTCATCAAAATACATCGTAAAACTCATCTCAGCCATTTTAAATTGCAATATTTTTCCTTGGGAGAACCGAGGACCCCCAAAACAACAAAATCTCACGCCTTCAGTGCTCGCAAATTCACCAAAATACATCGTAAAACTCATCTCAGCCATTCTAAATCGTAATTTTTTTCCCGGGGAGACCCCGGACCCCCATTCACCAAATTATCGCGCCTGTGAATACAAGATAAGAAAATCATTACCAAGACAAGAATCATACAGTCTTCAGAGATCACTTCGAAGACTTCTGAAAAGAAACAGGATAGTAGTAATGGGGATTGACGACTAGTGGTCTGCTGACCTCATGGACATAGTTTAGTTCAAGAGCGACTTCGTACGAACTCTTGGTCATAGACGTGGTTTTTCTAAATACTTGTTTAACATGTTTTATACTGCATCCACCATTGGTGTTGTTGGAATTCACCTACCACATGCAAGTTTGCCAGCCATTGTCTATTGCATATATGTAACATCATATATGTTTGTATGGAAGAGGGCAATCCTAAGTTGAATAACTTTTGTCTTATTCCTTCTGATTTCGTTCAAATAAGATATGTTTAATCTAATCGCCATTTGCGTGAAAAGGTTAAAGAGGGTTCGACATCTATAATTTTTGTAAAGTCTTATATGGTCGGTCAAACAAACACTCCCCGTACCTACTATAGACAGTAATGCCTGTAAACATAATTGCACGTTTTTGTTGTTTTTATTTGTAACTGAAACATGTGCCGAACCATGTGGACTTCCTTTGCATGTTTTTGTCAAAGAGGTACATCTACTTTCCGCCTGTTATGACCTGGGTCGCGCACAGCTCTTGCACGAGCTAAAAATACGCTACAGGTAAAATGTCACATGACATGATATGGGTATTCCAGGTCAAAAATAGAATGGCATGACCTATTTCATCGGTTGCATATAAACGGCGAAGACAGTAGTATTTCATTATCTTAATTGTAAAAGTTCCCTATTAGTGTTAGCTTGGTTTTATCTAACGTTTTTGTTAATTTATTTTTGAAAATAACATAACAAACCAGATAACTCAAAATAAGATATAAAGCGATATGGTGGTGAGTCAAATTCTAAACCTTCGGGTTACAGTAAGGAGACTCAATCGCATGGGCTATATAGGATTTATACTTAGGGTTTGGTGATATAAAATTCATACGCAGTCATGCTGATATTAATTAAAAATATTTCATTAACTACGTTTTTCTCACCTTTTTCTGTAAGAGCGTATCAGAGGACACTTTTTAGGGACATGATTTAAGTTATATCTTAGTACACTGAATAAAATGAATCATAGTAGAAGTTGGTCAATATGAGTATGTTGAAGTCCCTATGAAAGTCGAAAATCGCACGATGATGCAACTGATTTACGGCCATTTAATTAATTATAAATGCAGATAACAAACTATTTTTTCATAGCTAAGCACATATATATATATTTCATGTGAAGCTGATCTATTCAGAAATGTTATATTTTTATATTTATTTTTGGATTTTTAGCATGGTCATATTTAGGTCGAAACAGTCCGATATACGTTATACTTCTGCTACACGTTATTAACAATTGGCGAGTCAATAGTTACACCTAATGATAGCCGCAATGCATACACTCATATCTCAAACTGACTATTTGTAATATGAGTATGTTGAAGTTACAATAAAAGTTTCGAAATTCGCCCTAAAATCTCCGTTTTGTTGAATAAATGCATTCCCAATGTTTACTTTCTAATGTTTAGCCTTTAATGTTATACATCTCCCTAGTAAAATGTTCTTTACTAGTAATATTAAACACACGTAAATATAAGATTTAATCTCTCGTAATTCCTTAAAGACCCAGTACCTTTGCGAAACAAATATCAAAAGTTTCTTAAAAACTATAATAATATCCGAAAATGTATATCAATGTCCTAAGAGGATGCTTTAACACCAACCAAATGCTAGATTCCCTGCGTAAACTATGTGAACAGTCAAGATTCATTTCGCTAATCGTATTACATTTTTTTCTTCTAGCTTTATGAGGGACTGTGTAAGTAATATGAATAGCTTTTGGCACAAATTATCAGATATCCATGTGTAACTTTAGGACTCATTCCAAGATTTTTCTCGATTTATTTTTTATGCTGGTGAACCAAGTAATCTATGATCAAACACTTTCAGAACAGCACACGTATTTAAATTCTGTCTAGGAAATTAGTTAACAGAGAGTAAGAGACCTTTTACACACTATCAACACCACATAGAGGGAACATAGAACCATATAAAACGTACACCAACTCCTACTAGAGGAACCATTTTATCCTTATAAGTCAAATCGACCTCTAACAGAGGGACCATTTTACCCTTAAAATACATATTATCTAACCGAGGGACCATCAACTCGTAATAGAAGGTAAAATTGTACATTACCCTTCTAGGCACATCAACTCGTAATAGAGGGTAAAATTGTACATTACCCTTCTAGGCACATCAACTCGCAATAGAGGGTAAAATTGTACATTACCCTTCTAGGCACATCAACTCGTAATAGAGGGTAAAATTGTACATTACCCTTCTAGGCACATCAACTCGCAATAGAGGGTAAAATTGTACATTACCCTTCTAGGCACATCAACTCGTAATAGAGGGTAAAATTGTACATTACCCTTCTAGGCACATCAACTCGCAATAGAGGGTAAAATTGTACATTACCCTTCTAGGCACATCAACTCGTAATAGAGGGTAAAATTGTACATTACCCTTCTAGGCACATTAACTCGCAATAGAGGGTAAAATTGTACATTACCCTTCTAGGCACATCAACTCGTAATAGAGGGTAAAATTGTACATTACCCTTCTAGGCACATCAACTCGTAATAGAGGGTAAAATTGTACATTACCCTTCTAGGCACATCAACTCGCAATAGAGGGTAAAATTGTACATTACCCTTCTAGGCACATCAACTCGTAATAGAGGGTAAAATTGTACATTACCCTTCTAGGCACATCAACTCGCAATAGAGGGTAAAATTGTACATTACCCTTCTAGGCATATCAACTCGTTATAGAGGGTAAAATTGTACATTACCCTTCTAGGCACATCAACTCGTAAAAAAGGGGCTATTTTACCGTTAATAGGCAGAACAATCCTAACAGAAGGAACATCTGGGATGCGTTCGAAACGATGTGCGGGACATGTTGTGAACGTCCGGGAAAAGTGGAATGGCTTTCGAATACTTCGGAACGAGTGTATCTCTGACCGCAAACATTTTGGATTTACCAAAACAGAGTAGGGTAGTTTGTGGTGACAGTGGTTAGTATTTTTCCTAAAAATAGCCCCAATGCCAAGAGGTAAAGTTACATGTTAAAGTTACCTGTTAATAATTATCTACAGTTATATTGATTATCATCAATTAAATTTTATTTCGGTAAGTATTCGGAATTAATATCAGAATCATATATCCATACTATATGAATATCTTTGAAAAAAATTACGATTTAAATACATAGAAATTATGAATGAAATGAAATGAAATGAATAATGATTTTATAGCAAGGTTTTTAAAGATTGATATATCTAAATCTCTGGTATCCTTCCCATTAGATTTTCAATAGATTGATACTAAAATCGTACACAATCATTTGAAACTTAATTCACATGTATACGGAAGCCGAATATGATCACCATAAAAACATTAAGTGCCTGTAAGTGAGAAAAAAAGCATTTATTTTTTATTTTTGTTATAACAAGAAATTTTCTCGTTATAACAAGATTTCCAAGAGAAAAATTCAAAATAGATTTATTTTATTTCAAATTAAGTGTAACACCAAATCGATTAAAAGTTTGAAATAATAAGCCTGTTGAAACGTGATATTTTTAACTGTTACAGGAACAGTCTAAAGTTGACGCCCTATTGTTTCCTAAAACAACGCCTACCAATTGTTGATAAATGTGTTGGCGTTCAGAGAACATCCCTTCGGAACAGTGTTACGGACTGGTTCCGATTGTGCCATCCAACCAGGTGGTGCAGCTGGAACAGTGATTTCATTCAAAATGGCTTTCTTCACGGACATACTGTTCAATGTTTAAGATTGAGATTTGATGGATCATGTTTGTATTAGACTCAAAGGCGCTTAATCTTCTAAATGTAAAACATCAATAATTCTATAAGGGCATTGTTAAACATTATAATTTTCGCCTCAATTTCTATGAATTTTACAACAATGTATCAAGTGAAAACGACTACTTTATTCATACTTTAATACATAGATCTATAACAGTTAACCTTTGGTATATTGCATAATTCATTTACTGTGCCGATACAAAAATGGTAAAAAACGTTGTATTTTCGTCTTCAAAATATAGGGGGTATTTGGTTATATATATATATATAAAACAGCTGTTCTGAGCAAAAAAAATTACGGGTTGAATGTGTCGTTTTACTCATTTCTTGAAGAAAACATTGGGTTTGTTAATTTTGCGAATATTCATTCTTATCAGACAACTTATTTGCCAAATACTGCTTTAATTTGTCGTGTGTATTCCCAAAAGAGTGAAACTCCAGTAATTTTTTTTTTTAATTTATTAATAATAACTCCTTCATTCAACATCCATTTGATAAAGCTGAGTGTTTGAATAAGTATTTTTATCCATATCCTCTACCTCTGAAGATGTTGAACCACTATCTGAAATTATCCATCAATTTCCCCACTCCATTTCTAATAATACTATAACTCAGCAGGATGTTAAAGATCAGTTATTTTTACTGAATGGTAATAAACCTGCTGGACCTGATGATATAATTCCTAAAATAATAAAACAACTACAACCATCTTTACTTTCCCCTCTTACTCTCCTTTATAACAAGACAATCGAAACAGGTATAATTCCCTCTATTTGGAAGATGGCAGATATTAATGCAATTTACAAAAGTACAGGGCAAATTAATGATGTTTCTAACTATAGGCTTATATCTGTTACTTCATGCTTAAGTAAAATGTTAGAAAAAATTATTTTTAAATACCTCTATAACTACCTCTCAACATATCAAATTATAACTAAACACCAATCAGGTTTTACTCCCAAAGACTCAACTGTAAACCAATTATTGCCCATTTACCATACTATAGTTAATTGCCTAGATAAAAACAAGAAATAAGATACATATTCTGCGACATCAGAAAGGCATTTGACAGAGTTTGGCATGATGGTCTGCTTTACAAATTGCAATCATATGGAGATATAGCTAATCTTTTAAATTGGTTCAAAAAATTTATCAAGAAAGCAAAGAGTTACTACCGAAGGGTACTCCTCAACTTTTAATCCTGTCCACGCAGGAGTTCCTCAAGGCTCAGTCCTCGGACCGCTGCTATCTTTAATTCATATTAATGATATTGTCGATTGTGTCTCGAACAAAATAAAGCTATTTGCTGATTATACTTCCTTATATGGCATATGTGATAATAATCCCCCAGCCCAAAATCTGTCAGATGATCTCAATAATATCAAAACATGAGCCACTAAATGGGACATCAAATTCAATCCTGCTAAAACAGAGTCTGCTATGTTTTCAAGAAAAAAAAAACTGTTAGAATCATCCTGTTATACACTTTTATAATAATCCTATTACTGAAAACAAAACACATACACACCTTGGTCTTCCACTTAGTGATGATGCGAAATGGAATCTACATATTCCAAACGTGTATGGTAAAGCTTTTAAAAGACTAAATATATTAAGACTGCTTAAGAACAAAATTGATAGGAAATCCCTAAATACTATATATATATATATCTTATATTAGACCAGTAATTGAATATGCAGATATTGTTTGGGATAATTGTACACGAGCCCAAAAATATCTATTAGAATCAATACAACTGGAGGCTGCAAGATTAATAACAGGCCTACGTAAAGACACATCTCATATTAAATTATACAAAGAATAAGGATGGGAAACATTAGAATACAGAAGATATAAACATAAAGTAATTTTAATGTACCGAATAATGAATAATGGAACACCAGATTATCTAAGAGATATTATTGAATCTTTTATACATGATGAGACACTCTATGGGTATTCCCTTCACACGAACAGATTAAAGATATTGTGCAACTATGATCAAAGTCTTATCTTTATGTCGCATTTAGAGGATGTTAAGTGTGCTACGTCATTATTTGATCATTCCTTATGTCGCACAGTAAGTTATTTTGAAAGTTTTTTTCCAACAATGTTAAATGAAATGAATAAGATATCTGATGAAATCCATAATATTGAATCATCCACACAAATAAAGACAATTCTAAACAAAAATAACCAAATTTCAACTGACATAACTGATGTATTTAAATACTGCGGTAATCGGAATGTAAATATTATTCTATGCCAATTAAGAAATAGTGCAAGTAATTTAAATTGTGACCGATTCATTGATCACCTTATAGAATCCCCAATGTGTGAATGTAATCAATCTTTTAAACCTGTATATCACTATTTCCTTGAATGTAATCTATATCAAAACCACCGTTTGACGCTGGAACAACATCTGAATCATCATCATCATAACCATATGTGTATAAATGTCCTTGTACAGGGTGTACAGATTATAATAAATCTGAAAATAGAAATATATTAACTCACGTGTATAATTATATAGCTTAAACAAAGAGATTTAAAGTTGATTTATTTGTGTAAATAACATATTTATTATTCTGGTATATGTAGCCATATAGATTATAGTAATGGTAAGTCTTATAAAAATTATACATTATTGTTTATATGTATATGTACTTATAATCCTTCATCTCTGGAGATCCACCTTGATATAGCTGGCAACTAACAATATATTTGTACTATGGGCAGCCTAATGAGACTTATCCAAACTCAATTTTTGAATTGTCTCTCTGTTAATATGTTAATATGATTATCATTCTTGTTCTTTTTTGTGTTATTTTAAAATCTTCAAATATTTAAGTAAGGTAACTCCTTCGAAACTAATTATTGGTAAACACTAGTAATTACAAATATAGTTGTAACTCCACAAATCAAATATATGTGTATTTTGTGAGATTGGTTCTTGATGCCCATCAGTGGATGGCTAATTGTGTTAAACACATGTGGACTTTATAGCCTGTATCTGTTGTGGCGAATAGGACCAATATCATAAAATATACATACTATCAAGTATAGTTAGAATTATGTGATAATATTTGGTTATTATAATAAAAAAAACAATGAAAATTAACTGTTTATTTATAGAGTTACAATAAATATGATCAAAAATTATGTCATTCCGCATTTAGGACTTACCTCCCCTTATTTTCATAAACCTCACAATGTATATATGTTTTATATAATTACTTGTTTGTACCACCAATATCGGGAGAAGTCTAAGATAGGCTATGTCTGATGTCTAATCCAATTGACACTGACATCTTTTTGTCAATAAAATACTTGAAAATTGAAATTGAAACTCCAGTAAAATAACAAATTACGTCAAATAGCCATCTTTGATTCACAATAGTTCAAAGTCAAGCCGACCATCATTTTAATTTTGATTTCATTTTTAGCTTTTATTTCCAAACATCTATATAAGAAAAACGTTAGTAATCAGAAAATTTGGACTTTGCAAAAAATTAAATCCTAAAGTCCTACCATGCTTATTTTTAATAAATGGATTTTAGAACCTCTCATATGATAATAATAGAAATTATGAGATATGGGAATAAGCAGAACAAAGGATACACTTACACGTACTATTATGTATATGAATGCATTTTATATCACAAACATTTATTGGGTTTCTTTTGTACTTCAAATTAACAATTTTGTTTCCAGAAATGGCCGAATGCACGGTACCAGCACATCCAATTCCGCGACAAACATCAGTACCCGTATCAGGCACTTTAACTATATCCACCGCGTCTACGGTACAAGAGCCACAGGTACATGTATCAGCAACTCTACACGTGGATCCTTTATTACACAAGGAACCCCTTGCAGGCACAGTAGTTCTTAATATAGGGAGCATGATGTCATCAGGAACAGCAACTCTTGATATAAGGAACACGGAACTTTCAGCCACAGCAACGTTTAAAATAGAGAAAGGGGTTGTTGTTTCCTCCACAGGCAATATTAGTTTAAAATATCCAGGTATCAAGTGCACGGTACCCTTATTTGGCACAGTAACTCTAAAGCCGGGACACTTACCATGCACAGCTACTCTTGATATACGGAACATGGAACATTTCATGTTTTTCACCCATTGTACATCCATAGATAACAGGGAGAGTATACAACATATGGGATATCTGAGTAGAAACAGAACCCTGGATTTCTGGAATGAACCCTTAGCAGGTCCAAATGCCCCGACGGGAGTGTGGTTCGCTGTCACACTGCAGGACGGCAATCTACCCATTGAGTCTCCGTTTGGTACAGAGCGAGTATTGGTACCAGTGGAGCATATTGAAAGGCATGTTCAGAGTTCTCTTAAACCAGTGTTGTATTTTAAAACACAGGTAGATAGTGAAGATTCCATCTACTTATTTCTTCTAAGAGGCGATGATCATGCAGCAATCAATTGGTGCGTTGAACACAACCTAGAACAACTCGATATTCACAATAACCAATGGCTTTGTTTTGACATGTGCGGGTTTGACATGCGCGGGCTATGGATAACATGGGCAAATCACCCTCAATCACCGCTTTGCTGGGTCTACGTATTCATTGCCGATAATGTGTGCATCAAAGGGTGTGACTGGGATAATGTTGGCTGGTAATGTACCGTAAATCTATAACAATGTATATATACGTATCACCGTAAGCAATGTTAAACATACCAAACTAATAACAAGTAGATAAGCTAATAATGAAGTAAATAAAATGCTTCAAGTCAGGATGTAATATAACGTATAACGTAGAAATATAGTAAAAGAATTCTGCAAAGAGATTTATCAAATGTATCAATATTTTTATCGGAAATATCTCAAAAGACGTTATAAAATACCGTTTGTTCATAACTAGATTGCATGTGTCCCATTTCTATTGTTAAAATTATGCAATTTAGTATGTTTCGCTTTCCTTTTACAGTACTCGAAAATGTTAATGCGGCGATCCAAGTCATTGGGCTCAAAATTGTCCAAATTAGTATTGATGGTAAGTACATTTAAATTTTTCACAAAGTCATTATTTCAACATCAGTGTATGTTTTAACAAAGTGTCTAATGTCCCTATACTGACATTAGAAACATATGTGTTTAATTTCGACATTAGTCTCCCCATCAGTTCAGATCTAGAAATGATTATGTGTAATTATCATCACTGTATAAGATATTTCACTTTTTTTCAGAAAAAAATCGGAGGAGGAAAGCCTGTATCGTTGCAGGCAGGGAAAAAAATCACACGCTTTGTCTTCAAAATTGTTTGAGAAGGAAGTATATACACTGTAATTGGTTTAGGGTTTAGGTTGTTAACTGAATAAATTGTGTTCACTGTACATGAATGCTAAAGGGACTCATTCCTCGTGCAATCCACATCTGATTGATGTTTACTTTTACCAGTGACCACCGTAACTCTCCTAGTATATTGTATAAGCAGACACAATTTTACTGGCTGTCCTTCAGGAAAATTAATTTAGACTTCACGACAATCAGACGAAGAAACGTCAGGATATTCCAGGATGGTGTCAGAATGACTTCCCCCGTCATATTCTTAAATCGACTAAAAAGAAAATCTCAAACCGGGCTATTCTACAATAGATTCAATATATGTACTTCAAACTTTAATTAACAAGTATTTAAGTATTGTTGCTTTGTGGATTATAAGAAGGCGTTTGATCTTATTGAGAGATCTCAGTTATGGAGTAAATTGATTAAACAGGATGTAAGAGGGAAAATGTTACAAATAATTCAATCACTATACAGCTCGGTAAAGTCTTGTGATAAGCATAATGGTTATTATTCAGATTTTTCCCAAATACAATCGGTCTTTTCCAAGGAGAAATTATATTTTGTACTCATTATTTGTAAATGATTACTAAATGCATTTTATTAATGAATTCTGTCCATCAATTGAACTTAACTTAATAAGTATTTTTCGTTTAATGTATGCAGATGATACAGTGCTTTTTAAAGAAACACCAGAGAAATTACAGCAAGTATTAGATGATCTGAAGTCTTACAATAATAAACATAGTCTTAATTTGAATATTGATAAGACAAAAATAGCTGTGTTTAGGAATGGGGGCATTATTAGAAACAATAAAAAGTGGTTTTATAATGGAAGCGAATTACAGATTGTTGACCGATACAATTATCTTTGAATGCTTTTCAATTATAATGGGAAATGTTATGTGACTCAAAAAAATGTTGCTGAACAAGGCAATAAGGCTTATTATGCAATCAATGGTAATTCAAAAATCATCAATTTAACACAATGTTCGGTATTTGACACATATGTAAATAGTATATTGAGTTATAGTGCGGAAGTTTGGGGTTTTCATAAAGCCTTAGATATAGATTTCTTTTTTATTATTATTATTCAGTAGACATATAAATAACATTATGTTCCTTTCACAGAAGGACTTGTACAGATATTTCCATATTTAAATAGATTATTCTAATCTTGAGCACAAACTTTCACCGCTTTCACATTATTTACAGATATGTTCATCATTTATTCATCAGTACCTCTAAATCATTCATATCCATTCAAAATAAATTGATATTTGTAATTTCAAATAATTAATTTACATTGTGTATATATACATCAAATATGTCAGGTAAGGGGAGACTACTCCTTATCACCTATTCTGACATTCCATTACAAATTGATATAAATGCTTTCTAAATGTACTTTCTTCTTCTTTTTTTACATTTTTAAAATTTAACTTCTAATCAATCCATAATTAGTTTTAAGGAGTATGAAAAACACAATAGTATTAAAATCGATATCAACAACAAGGGGAGCTAACTTTCACATATACTTGAGTGATAAAAGTGTAATTATAAATACATGTAGTTCTTAAGTCACAGTTTTTGTAATAAACTTCGGTATTTTGAAATTATCAATACCTTTTCCCCACTTTGTTTGATTTTTATGTATAATGACAGATTATCTTTAAGTAATTCTTTTAAAATTTGAAATACTGATGTAAGAGAAGTTGATTTGTTTTGGTGTTTTTTTATTTTCCTTATCTTCCTTAAAACCCATTTAGTTGCAATTATGACTGTGTTAGATACTTCTTTTTTCAATAAATTATCAGAGCAGTCACCGAACATCATTTTCTCCTTATCAATATTCCAGGTCATATTTACAGTGTCAAAACTTTCATTATTGTATAGATTAGCATGTATTATGTCTAACAATTGTGTTGTGAATAAACAGTTAAAAAACAAATGGGTTAAAGTCTCATTTTCAGTTCTACACATATGAAATAGTCCATCGGAGCTATTCATTAGACTTAGTTTGTTTTCGGTATATATTACCCTATGTATACTTTTCCATTGAAATTCTTTCATTTTATTTGTAATTGCATTATCGGTATTTCCAAAAAAATCAAAAAGACTTATCCACTCTATTTTCTTCTGAAATTGAGTATTCCATTTAATTTCTGCTTTTGGTCTTTTAGTTGGTGTAGTAATAGTATATATGCAGGGTTTTCAATTTAAGTTCTTTTGGCTTTACAATTTTAAAATGATTTACATTAAAAACACATATCTCTAATTTATTGTTAATATATATATGTGTTGTGTGTGTTCTGGTTCTGGTTCTTTACCTTTAATAATTTCAATATATTTTCTAGGTACTATAGCTTTCTTCATTTTAGGAATCTCGGCAATCCAATTATGTTTAAATATAAGTTTCCTTAACAGTTTTTGGTTGATGATAAAGTTTTTCCTGTTCTCATCCCATATTTCAGACACTTTAGTGATTCCACTTTTCGAAAAAGAAGATAAAAAAATAACGTTTGATTATTATGTTGTATGTTTTTGTTACCGAATAATGGTTGTGACAAAATTTGTGATATACCATTTTATACTTTTTTATATTTCAAATTTGCCCATGCTTTCAAAATAGTGTAATATAATTTAGGAATTTGATTGCTAATATTTAATCCATTCAAGTTAGAACATCCAGCTAGAAAATTGGTTTGCATATATTTATTATAAATTTTTTAAGTAGTGTTTTCCAATAGCATTCAATGCCTCGGTTTTTGTGTGCATAATTCTGTAAACTGTTTTTGATTGTATATTTCCTACAAAGCCTATCAGATTTATCATTTCAATTCCTACATTCAATTTACAATTACAACAAACTTTTCTTTCTATCAGATTGACTCTCCCATACCATATGTAGTCCCATATGATTTTGTTTATATCCTGTACATACTTTTCAGGAATGCCTCTTGCTTCTATCTCAAATTCTAATAAGGGTATAATATAAAATTTGATGATTAGTGCTTTCCCTTTAAAAGTGAGATTTCTTGTTTTCCATACTTGTAGACAATTCTACCCTCTGCTTTATTATAATTTATTTTTGCACCTGATTCATCTTCATATATCTTTAGTAGTTTAAATGTTTGTTCTATAGATTTTTCTGTTTTATTCGTAAGCTGTGTATCATCCAAAAACATATTTAATTTGGTTTCAATACTATCTGATTTTGGTAACTGTATTCCTTTTATTTCTTTATCAGATATGATAGCACATGCTAGTGGCTCTGCCTTTACAATATAAAATATTGGGTTGATCTTGAGATTTCAAAATAGGCCGATGTATAGCCATTTGTCTGTATACGTGTTTTCGAGTGTATCAAAAGCATATATATCCAATTGAAAAAAATATTTCCATATTTGAACTTATGTTAACATTTCAAAACCCATCCCCACTCAATTCTGTCAAAAGCTTTTTGTTGGACTAAAACTATTATCGATCCTTCTTGATGTTTCCTTTCACAATAGTCTATTACGTCCTGTAGAAGTCTATTAGCATCCATTACGTTTCGCCCTGATACAAATCCTTTTTGGTCGGTATGGATTATTCTTGGTAACATTATTTTTAATCTATTACTTAAATTTATTTTGTAATCAGTATTAAAAGGGTTAGAGGTCTCCAATTTCGTATATCTTCTCTTTCACCTTTTTTCACGGGGGTAATCTAGGTACATCGGCTTTTTAATTCCGTTACAGTGGTACAACGATATTTCAATTCCGTCAGAGTAAAATGGTGGCTACAAATTCCGTCAGAGCAAAATGTGACACATATGTGACTTTAACCACATGTAGAAAGATTACTATTGTGTAATATGCTTCGATTATTGAGGTATGCCGCTTCGCGGTCCATTCCAAATATCGATACCCTACTCAACTTTATCCTTCGATAGAACCACCAGAAAGAGACTTTAATCCTTAAATAATAAGCATTAATTGGTTAAAAATAATCAATAATAAAATTTGGTAGAAAAATGAAATGGCAAGAAAAAATTACCTTTTTTTCCTGTGAATCTTGTGAAATTTAGCATTTTGATTAGATCCCTTGTCTGTAAACTGTGTTGTTTGGCCGTAATAGATTCTATGTGTTGAGGATTGGGGAAGAATATTTATCATGCAAATGTTTTACTGAGACAGATATTGAATTAATTCAAACAAAAATCACTTCATATTTTCTATTCTATTGCTGGTGCCATTCTTTGTAGGCCTAAGCTTACTGTAACAGTTATTTGTGCTTGATTGAAATACTTATTTGTAGTTTGATGAGAGAGCATGAACCAGTGGCAGATTCAAAGACAAGTCCGGTGGGGATGGGCGGGGAGTGCTTTTAGTGCTGTACAGTTATTTATTGTAATATTTAGTGGTACAGGAATTATTTCTTATGCATATGAATGCAGTACATCATGTATTAAAACATTAACATACCGATATGTAAAATTATTTTTATGTATAGTCAGACACAACAGAAATGATTTCAAGTACTCTAATACTAGTAATAGGTTACTAATTGTTCTCTTAAGATGAATATTTCATATTGTGACATTTTAAAATATTTAAAAACAACGATACAAAAGACTCTGACATCCCTGTGCTGTAGCAACATTATACATGTATATAGTAAAACTCATTTGTGTCAAACACAGTTAAATTGAATACATTGGATGAGTCGAATGTTTCAATAGGTCCTGATTTTTCCCTTCTTTATACTAGTAAATAAAGCACGAAATAATCAAAAACGGTTGAATCAAATGCATTTTGAGAGATCCCTTCCTTCGAAAATATACCAAAATTTGCTTTTTTGTGATATTCTGGCGTCACGCTGTCTCAGGTAAAAGTCAAGTCTCGGATCCGATTAACCGAACAAGACTGATCAACCGTAACAGTGTTAAAGGAAGTTATTGTTCCAGCGCAAAATGGTCCTGTTATATACTTATTGCCTATCTTAAACCAATATGTGTGTAAAACGCCAACCTGGAAACAGTCGGCACAGTCTGTACAACTTAAGTGTCAATGTTTCATGAACAGTAAAACACGGATGAATCGAATCATCGGATGAGTCAATATTTTGCCTGGTCCCGCTGACTTCGACTGATCCTTGTTTTACTGTAATTCATATTGTTTAATTGTTCAACCATAAAACATACACAAATCTGTGTGTATGTTTAATGTAGTGTCCCTCTGACCATTCATACAAACTTTCTGTCTCTAATTCTGATTCTATTAAGCTTAATTTGTTAAAGATGCTCCACTGCCGACAGAACATAAATGATATTTTGAACAATAATTGGTGTTTAATTGTGTATATATATATGTCTAATTAACACAAAAAATAATATAAAATGATTTATTTCGTCTTTGGTGCATGCACAATCAGTACTTCATTCCATATAGGATATAGTGCCATGGAATTGTTTCGGGATGCAATTAATTATTTTTCATATTTTTAACTTGAAGTAAAATTAAAAGCTCAAACTTTTCAGTGGTGGTAACGGTGTAAAGTAAGTAACTTTTGTAGCATGAGAAAAATACTTAATAGTCTGCTCCTGTTTTTGATAGTGAAAAAATACCATTTGTCAGCGGTGAAGCATCTTTAAAATGTTGACTCTGAAACCTTTTGCTGCCTATGGCACTATTATCTGTATCATGTAATTTTGCAAATGTACATTCTGTTTTAGTAGTAAATTTTAAATATTTTTTTTTCTATTTTAACTTCTATAATGACATCTGCATTAAAAGACTCAGTGGATCAGGTATTGCGGATGGACCAATTGTCAAGATGTACCAAGTTAAGATAGTTCCACTAAATACTAGTGTGAGACCCATAGTAATTATGCATACCATCGAAGGAGCTTGTTCTATACTTAAAATACATGGAAATCTGTCTAGCAGACATTTTATCACTCGTACTTTCACCAAGCCATTGATATGAAGCTGCAGACTCTTCTATTAGTTTGTCGTCCTTTTAACAGCCAGGGTCGTGTAAGGACGTGCCAGGTTTGTTGGTGGAGGAAATTCGGACTACCCGGAGAAAACCCACCGACCACCTGGCAATTGCCCCACATAGGATTCGAACCTGCATCCAAGAGGTGTAGAGCTTGTGGTAATATGCCGGAACATCTTAACCACTTGACCACCCACAAATCGAGTATTTAAAAGTATAAGTCTGACTGCCTAATTACGACAAACTCGCTTTACGGCATGCTGTTCGGAAAACATGTACACTGCACACATGTACTATTACTTGTGTAGAAATACCCTGACTATATGATTATCGTCATGAACTACAAAGGGCGAATTCCCCGAACATCAACTCTGGGTATTTCAAAGGAAGATGTTTATGTAAGGAACCCTTTAAAGTTTAGTTATAATATTTATCAATATTAAACACCTACGTACTTATGCAGACAATAACAATACAGACAAAGGTAAATATGAAAAAAACCACACTGTGAGTTTTTTGTTAAAAATCACTAATGCAATATTACCTGTGTTAATGAAAGAAACACATTATGTAGATACATATACATGTATTCTTAATCTGGGTTGGGGGCACTTGAATGATCACTATGTCGTTTCCCACTCAAGTTTGTGGCATTTTTTTCAAAAAGATTTTACCAACCTTTTATGTGTTTAGTTTTTAATGATTAATTCACGGATATTTAATAATGCTCAATTTTCGACAATAAGTTCGTCTGAGATTTTTTTTATCAGCATAAAACCTAGCAGAGTTCACATGTGTGAGCTACTTATAGGGAAATAGAGTAAAACATAATGGTATAACCATAAGTATGTTGTATGTGGGAAGATTTACCACCTACACACAACAAATCAGAACATTTTTTGCCAAAACCGTTCAATGATATGTATGGAAATTTGCTGAACCATTTATTTCTGAAGAACATAGCAATTAAAACCTAATCAGTTTTTAATAAACTGAAATTAATTAACCATTTTAACTTATGTTATACTTTCCAACGACAAAGGATTTTTGTTTAAGTGAGACATGTTGATGAATTTTGATTGACACTGATAACAGTCCTGCACTGTATTCAGTACTAAAGTATTTATTTTTTATCCTGGTTGCAATCCACTATTTCTGATACGTGATTTATTTTAAACTTCATGTTAGAAAACATTTCAACCAATTTACCATTCGATAGACATAAAAATAAAGTAATACATTTTGATGACCTGCAGCTAAATGTTAACCAGTTTAGAATTATCTTTTTTGTTGTTAATCCTAAATATGTAATCTTGAAAATGGTGAAAAATTTAAAAAGGTAAATAAATTGACTCGTTTGGAATTCAGTTTTTATATTTTTGTCTATTTCGAGTTATTTTTTCTTTGATTAACTTTAAACAAAATAAGGAAACAGCTTCATTACATTTTAACGGTTCACAATTATGAAAAATAAAATAATTAAAATATGGCAATAACTCAAACATTATATTCGTATATAAGGATGAACGAATGTAATCCCATTTTTTCTATGGTTGTTAGTTTGAATTTGACAAAAGGTAATTATCATATCAGTTTTCGTTACATTTTCATCAGTCTGGAATGTAAAAGGAGTGGAAAAGTGTGGAATGTAAAAGGAGTTGAACAGGGTGGAATATGAAAGGAGTGGAACAGTGTGGAAAGTAAAAGGAGTGGAACAGTGTGGAATGTAAAAGAAATGGAACAGTGTGGTATGTAAAAAAGTGGAACAGTGTGGAACGTAAAAAGAGTGGAACAGTGTGGAACGTAAAAAAAAAGAAGTGGAACAGTGTGGAATGTAAAAGAAGTGGAACAGTATACAATTGTTTCATTGGTACTGGGGGAACAGTCAAATCATTGCCCCTCGGTAGCATGGAAGACCTAGTGAACTGTTGCCTGAGGCCGGAGGCAACAGTTCCCTGGTCTTCCCTGCTACCGAGGGGCAATGATTTGACTGTTCCCCGAGTACCAATGAAACAAATGATATATTACCTGACTCATTATTTAAGAAACTGAACAAATTATAGTAAGAAGGATAGGTGAGGCAAAAAACTATGGATGATTTCATATTTACTACACAGAATTTATTATTGCACAGAAACCCGTTCAGTTCTGCGTTGCTGCATGTTTCATCTATCACGGGTAAGCCTTTCTCTTCGCAACATTTCGTTATTATGTTGACAGCTCCCTTGATTACATTCTTGGTACTTAGAGAGTCCCTATTTTCCATCAATAAATCCAAAACCTGTTCGGATATATCCTGTAATCTGCAGATGTCACTGTTGGGTTCAGTCATTTTCCGCAGACAACAACAAACAATCTGGATCCGAAAAGAGCTTGAGTTGGGGTCCCGCCTGCGCACGGGGGAAATGTCTTCGCATACTTTTCGCGCATGTAACAGTACGGTGCAACAGTCGACTGATACACCCTGGCTGATTTTGGTCGTGTAAACGGATTTAACAATAAAACAGTCCAAAATGCATATTATATAGTTAAATAGAGAGTCAGGTAATACGAGTGGAACAGTGTGGAACGTAAAAGGAGTGGAACAGTGTGGAATGTAAAAGGAGTGGAACAGTGTGGAATGTCAAGTGTTCATTAAAATAATACGGTCTCTCACTCAACTGGCAGAGCATATATCATGTACTTCGTTGGCTCAGTCTACCATTGTGTATTCCGGAGACCACAGCTCAATTTCTACATTTTTACATTAAGGACAAATTACTGACATTATTGCCAATGTGATCTTTATACAGCGCTTCCATCTGCAGAAAAAGGGTCAGAAAAACCCAGTGATGGACCAACACCACTCATAAATTGTTATAATAAAAAATAAATGTTTACACTCAAATAACGTACTAAATATCTATGTGATGTACGCAAACACACAGTACTGACTTCTTACGCAGGCTTTAAGACACAAGCAGACGATTCGGACGTATATTCAAGATGTTTACGTGATACAGCGTGAAGCAGGAAGTTCGACAAGGTCCAATGGCTAGATTTGCATAACAGTTGCGTTTCGGCATCAGAAAATTTTAATCGCCCGACAGACAATATCGCAGGCGTGCTGTCAATATTCACTCGTCCGACCGCCAAATCCACACGTCTTTGTTTCCTCAGATAATCAGATTTTCTTATAAAATGTTTTGAATGGTGAAATATGTATTTGTAACTATGTAGTTCTACTTGTCGTTCAGATAGAGAACAATTCATAAAGAAAAACTTCTATTTTAAGATATTAGACCCTGTTTAAACAATTGATATTTAGCTTGCCTAACTATTACATCCTAGGTGTGTTGAAGCCTTTGTCTTAGGTAATACTGTTGAATCGTAGACTGTTGTATTTGCTTGTAAGTTTTGCGTCTAGTATCAAAATACACATTCCTTTATGTTAACTAGTGGCTGTAGCAGTTACATGGAGCGCTTGTTTGACCAGAATTGTCGTTACAAAAGCGTACACATCGAGTCCTTTTATTATCCTGTCATGCAAATGGCGGTTGTAGATTATATTAGATAGGCCTAGATAGACGCGCACCGAGCTTGGTTGACTCATGCTTGTTGACGCGGTTAGAAATAGGCAGACTTTCTTATAAAATGTTTTGAAGTTATGTTGAAATATAATATTTTTGTAACTAGGTTGTTTTAATTGTTGTTCGGAAAGAGAACAATTCATAAAGAAAAACTTATATTTTAAGATATTAGACCCTGTTTAAACAAGAGATATTTAGTATGCCTAAATATCACTTCCTAGATGTACTTTAGTCTTTACCTTAGGTATTCCTGAACAATCGTGAATTGTTGTATTGCTTGTAAGTTTTGGCAAAATATACAAAAAACTAGGTATAATTCAGTTTAGTATCAAAATACACATTCCTTTATGTTAACTAGTGGCTGTAGCAGTTATATGTAGCGCTTGTTTGACCAGAATTGTCGTTACAAAAGCGTACAGATCGAGTCCTTTTTTACCCTGTCATGCAAATGGCGGTTGTAGATTATATTAGATAGGCTTAGAGATTTGACATTAGGCCAGCAGCATACTGAGAAGAAGGGGTACGTTCAAAGAAATGACCTTGGCCTTCATACAAGGTCATATGGGTCAAAAAGACTAACATTGTTTTAGCAATTTCTTGCCAATAACTTGATAACTAGTCTAGAGGTCTACAGTACTGATATTGGGTCTGAAACATGCTGGGATGAAGGGTTACCAAGTTTGTTCAAATGAATGAATGACTTTTGCCTACTCTTTAGGTCAAAGTCATCAAATATTTCGGTTCGAAACAGACAACTTCAACTGAGGGGTTCCGTGTACAATTGTATTGTCTTGATTGTTAGCCACTAGCAGACGATTTGGGCTTATATTCAAGATGTTTACGTGAAGCAGCAGGAAGCAGGAAGTTCGACAAGGTCTAACTTAAAGAATACCAGGTCAGATAAATCATTATATTTGGAAGAAAATATACAGTCACATGATCACTAATTATCCACGTGCTTATACTTCATCCATAACATTGGTCGAAATATGAAATTTTATTATGAGTAACTAGTGATCACGTGATTGTTTACTTCCATATATAGTGACTTTTCTTACCTGAATAGCGCAGAGCTATCGGAGCCGACAGACAATATCGCAAGCGTGCTGTCGAAATTCACTCGTCCGACCGCCAAATCCACACGTCTTTGTTTCCTCAGTCTAAATTTAAGGTAAGTTCGTCTAATTTATAGATTCTTTTAACATTTTCCAGTGAATACCGTGCCGAGACGCGCACCGAGCTTGGTTGACTCATGCTTGTTGACGCGGTTAGAAATAGGCAGACTTTCTTATAAAATGTTTTGAAGTTATGTTGAAACATATATTTTTGTAACTAGGTAGTTTTAATTGTTGTTCGGAAAGAGAACAATTTATAAAGAAAAACTTATATTTTAAGATATTAGACCCTGTTTAAACAAGAAATATTTAGTATGCCTAAATATCACTTCCTAGATGTACTTTAGTCTTTACCTTAGGTATTCCTGAACAATCGTGAATTGTTGTATTGCTTGTAAGTTTTGGCAAAATATACAAAAAACTAGGTATAATTCAGTTTAGTATCAAATTACTCATTCCTCTATGTTGACTAGTAGCAATTACATGTAGCGCTTGTTTGACCAGAATTGTCGTTACAAAAGCGTACAGATCGAGTCCTTTTTTACCCTGTCATGAAAATGGCGGTTGTAGATTATATCATGCAATAATATCAACATGGCCTTCATACAAGGTCATAGGGGTCAAATAGACTAACATCTTTAAGCAATTTCTTGTCAATAACAAGAAATGTGAGAATGAATATATTAAACATTGCCTAATCAACTGCCAAAACATGTTTTGGAAAGATGTTCTCCAATGTGTATTTAAGTTGAATAATTCCCCAATATCAATCCAATCTAGATATAAACAAGAGACTATATTGAAAACAACATTATGGTATAATGCAGATATTAAAGTTGGAAATATATGCATATTGTATCAAAACCGGTTCCATGCTGGTGTAATTACCCTTAATTACCTCATTAAGAATCCTGACAGCTTAACTTTTTTTCAATTTCAACGAGTTTTCAAATATTTTTAACATTCATACTAATTTTCTACAGTTTCAAGGTCTTGTTTCTGCAGCAAAGAATTTCCTTCGAAAAATTGATGTACAATTGCATTTAGAGGTACTCCCTATACCACTTAAATTTCAGATTTTCTTTAAGAGTCAAAAGGGGTCTAAAGATTTTTATAACTGTTTGATTACTCCTGCTGATACACCAACAAGTACAAGGAAGTGGAACCTTTAATTTGACTATGATAAAAAGAAATGGGAAAAATATAAAAAAAATCCCTTTCACCGTGACAAAAAGTTCAAAACTTCAGTGGTTGCAAGTAAGAATTATTCATAATATTCTAGTGACAGATACCTTTCTATATAAGATTAATTTACACCCTAGTCAAATCTGTACATTTTGTAAAAGGGAAAGAGAAACAATTGTACATTGTCTTTTGGAATGTACTGAAGTCCAAGCACTTTTTGAGAATTTCGATTATTTACTTGAAATCCTGTTTATCCCCGTCTTAATGAATAAAGACACCACATGCTAATGTGGCTAATAATGAAATCTCTATTGATTATTAAGTACTATATTTTTATATATAGTATCCAGAAATATATAGTTTTTAATAAAAGCGATTCCTTTCAAATGAAATTTGAAAATTATTGGGAAAATGGTTGCCATTGTTAGGAATATGACATTTAAGTTGTTTTTTATGCAATTTTTTATATGTCCCTCATATCAATATTATTATATCATACAAGGTTTTTTTATATGTCCGTCCATACCCTGGCAAAGCACCAAATAATTTATGAGGTCCCTGAGTACATAATATTTATTAATGCATGTTTTCCCATTACTTGTGAGATCTCTCTTTTCTTAAAATAGGATAGCTTCGCTATGGCTAATCGTTGTGAAATGAAGTGTTTATATATCACAGTATGTTGTCCCCCCTTTCTTTTGTCAGTCCATGTTTGTCATTATGTTCATCCATGTTACAGTTGTCATTCTGATACTACACGTACAATGTAAGTCTGTCAAATCTGTTTGTCTACAAGTTTTAATGTCTGTCTGTTTGTTCGTCCATGTTTTCTGTTTTGTTTACTCTTCCTGTCAATCTCATTGTGATGGTGTCAATACATGGTGTATGCTTTTGTTTTGTTTATCTGTCTCTGGTCTTCAATTTTTTCATTTTGTTTTGTTTTTGTTTGTATTGTTACCTACCATTGATCTGTGTCTTAATTTATCCTCTATCTAAATATGAACCAAAATGTATTTTAGTACATTCTTATATTAAGCTGTGCATACTTGTCTACCATCTAAAAATGGTGTGTCTACAAACCTATGTATGTGCATATATGTGTACTGAGTACAACAAAGGGGAGCATGCACATGCATTTATTTTTGACAAGAATAGTATGTGTTCGTGTGTGATTGCATGTAAGTCAATAATGGTGGGTGTGATTATGGGCGAGACACTAACTTTTTGTGTGTTAATGATAATTAAGAAGAAAAATAAATTGAACTGGCTGTTTCTAAAGATGTATGAATGTGCATGTTGAGTGTGTATGTGTGTTCACTTTGCATGTCATTTTTTGTATGTAATTCTATATGTGTACAATCATAATATATATGTAAAAAAAAACTTTTGAAAAATAAAACAATTGTAAAAAAGAGTACTGGTAGAGAGGTCTAGAGTACTGATATTGGGCCTGAAGCATGCTGGGATGGCGGTTCGACACATACAGCTTTAACTAAGGAGTTCCAAGTATTGCCTTCATTGTTAGTCACTACTCTGTAATGTGACTTCTCAATGAGAACATATCATTTTGAAAACGTCTCAACCGTGTAACCTTATAACATTATGCATGAAATATCATGAAAATGTTTAAAATGTATTGCTATAAATTTCTTAATGTTCTAAGTATGTTTTGATGATATAATGAAAATAACATTTAATTATAACCTTTTAATGTTGAATGTTGGTGTCGTATGGCGAGCAAACTTCACACAACCAAACGTTTGTAGATATTTTAGAAACATTGTATACATTATATGGGTTTTTGCCACTAATCAGATGACAGTTAATGTTCATGGACATTTTAGATGCTTGGGTATACATAACAAAGAATATGTCTGAACTCTAAATTCTCACTCCATGTTATTTGACACTAGTTAAACAATTACAGATATGTAATCATGAAGAATGGGGAAATTTCCACTACTGCGCATTGTTGATAATGTTGTACAGTAGTCTAACGTATTTACACATGAGGACGTAGATTTCGGTAAACACTCAATGGGAGTGCGCTCATGTGTATTGTATTAACACGGAAAAGACGAGGAGTCTATAAGTGATTCATCTTCGTTAATATTGGGTTTCCTCTTTCCGAATTTGTTAGTTAATGTGGATCCTTTTCATGTGGTGCTCCGACTAGTTGTTGACAAACGGCTGTGAATTGACGTGCGATTGCCATAGACCTTACGTTCTTTATATGGAAACCATCTAGTACGATGGCACTAGTGGGATTATCTGGCTTATGTTTGTCATTATTGACAGCTATGTCGATATTGGAGTAATACGATTGATTTGAGATAATTAATCCTTACACGACAAGAAGCACGAGATCGTATTACATGTATTAAGTCCTATGGTCAAGACTGCAAAAGTTTTTTTTAGAAAAGACGTCTTGAAAAGACACCAACAAAACGTGCACGGACATTCTTCACCCCTACCTTAGGCAGACAGTCATATGCCGCCGCCGGATGGCAATCATGCGTATTCGCCGCCGCCACAAGAAGGTTGTCAGAAACTCTGACGTGATCAAAGAAACAGTTATACCAGAAGTTGAATTCATTCAAGGGATTCCCAATGTCAGAAATTGGTGCTATTGGGTGTTATCGTGTCAACAACAAGCAAAGATCCATGGCAGTCATCACAGAAATTTGTCCGTCTTAATAATCAATCAAACATTTACTACAATAATTATCCAACACTGAGACCTACATGTCATTATATAGTATATTATTATTTATCCCATCGATAAACAGCAGGTCATGACATTAGCACGACAGATGTACCCTTAAAATCTTCAATATCTAATGAAGTATTTTAAAGAAGCCACCTTATGGATATCTTCTAGTGGATTTAAAACCGACCATACCTGAATCATTACGCATACGTTGTGGAATCTTTTCTGAACGGACTACTAAAGGACAAAAAGACGAAACTGAAGACCATAGAGGCTGACACTTTAACCGAGCAGATATATTATCACCAGCAGCACCAGATCTTACTAGATCAAGAAGATATGTCAGTCTATGACGATTGTGGTATTATGTTCCAGGACGTGTATGATTAAAAGACACATGTGAAACATGGTGTCCAGAAAACGAATCCCGTAAAAGAAAACGAGTATTGAATGATGAAGAACTCGAGCCAGTGGCCAAAACATGGAAAACACACGAACATGACGAACCCGTTACCAACAGATGGAGAACACTTGGAGAATCGAGTGAATAAGACGAAAGTAACGAACACGAAGCATGTAATATTATAATGAAGGAGGTCGAGTCAGCTAACAAGGAGGAATGATTATAGAAATGGAGTGTGGTATAAACAAATTGTTAATCAACAGCAGCACTGTTTATTTGATACCCTGAGAGGTGAATAGCACCACGCAGTGTGGTAGAAATAAAGATAAACATCTTCTGTAGGCATTGTGTGGGAAAGCCCGAGTTGTTTACATTTCTTTCCGCAGAAAAGTCACAAAATCGACAAAGGGGATTCCCCGGCGGAATTTCTCAACAAAGCATACACTTAGTGTATCGTAAACAAATCTTTTCATGTTAAATAAGTGTTCCTGCTGCATATTTACGACAAGTGCTTATTAAAAACCCTCGGTTTCCGACATGCAGAGTATATCTCAAATAGGCTTTCAGCACAAATATGACCAGTTTTTATGTCACTAACCGATGAAATTAATATGTTTTCTGGTATTACGTCTGATGAAAAGATCGTGTATTTACAAGTATAAGTCTGACTACCTAATTTACGACAAACTCGCTTTACGGCATGCTGTTCGGAAAACATGTACACTACACACGTGTACTATTACTTGTGCAGAAATACCCTGACTATATGATTATCGTACGCGTCATGTACTACAAAGGACGAATTCCCCGAACATCAACTCTGGGTTTTTCAAAGGAAGGTGTTTATGTAAGGAACCCTTTAAAGTTTAGTTATAATATTTATCAAAATTAAACACCTACGTACTTATGCAGATAAAAACAATACAGACAAAGGTAAATATGAAAAAAACACACTGTGAGTTTTTTGTTAAAAATCACTAATGAAATATTACCTGTGTTAATGAAAGAAACACATTATGTAGATACATATACATGTATTCTTAATCTGGGTTGGGGCCACTTGAATGATCACTATGTCGTTTACCACTCAAGTTTGTGGCTTTTTTTTCAAAAAGATTTTACCAACCTTTTATGTGTTTAGTTTTTAATGATTAATTCACGGATATTTAATAATGCTCAATTTTCGACAATAAGTTCGTCTGAGATTTTTTTTATCAGCATAAAACCTAGCAGAGTTCACATGTGTGTGCTACTTATAGGGGAATAGAGTAAAACATAATGGTATAACCATAAGTATGTTGTATGTGGGAAGATTTACCACCTACACACAACAAATCAGAACATTTTTTGCCAAAACCGTTCAATGATATGTATGGAAATTTGTTGAACCATTTATTTCTGAAGAACATAGCAATTAAAACCTAATCAGTTTTTAATAAACTATGAAATTACAATTAATTAACCATTTTAACTTATGTTATACTTTTCGTACGACAAAGGATTTTTGTTTAAGTGAGACATGTTGATGAATTTTGATTGACACTGATAACAGTCCTGCACTGTATTCAGTACTAAAGTATTTATTTAACCAATTTGAAAAAGGTCATTAAGTAAGTCATTTTTTTTATATTGCAAATTGAGATTAACCCTTTCAATTTATAAACAGATGGGTTTGCAATATAATAGATGGGTATAAATTTTCCACGAATCTGACAGATATAATTGTTTGTACAAGAAATAATGATAATGGTATCCATTTCCAACATTGGATACACAAAGTGACCACAACCTCCTACCTTCACGTAGTATTCTATTTCGACTAGCTCTACGTACTATTCTAATCCATCTACCTTCACGCAATATTCTATTTAATCTATCTTTACGTAATATTCTATTCCATATACCTACACGTAATATTCTATTCCATCTACCTTTACGTAATATTCTATTCCACCTATCTTCACGTAATATTCTATTCCATCTATCTTCACGTAATATTATATTCTATCTTCCTTCACGTAATGTTCTATTCCATCTATCTTCACGTAATATTATATTCTATCTTCCTTCACGTAATGTTCTATTCCATCTATCTTCACGTAATATTATATTCTATCTTCCTTCACGCAATGTTCTATTCCATCTATCTTCACGTAATATTATATTCTATCTTCCTTCACGTAATATTCTATTCCAACTATCTTCACGTAATATTCTATTCCATCTATCTTCACGTAATATTCTATTCCATCTGTCTTCACGTAATATTATATTCTATCTTCCTTCATGTAATATTCTATTCCATCTATCTTCACGTAATATTATATTCTATCTTCCTTCACGTAATATTCTATTCCATCTATCTTCACGTAATATTATATTCTATCTTCCTTCACGTAATGTTCTATTCCATCTATCTTCACGTCATATTATATTCTATCTTCCTTCACGTAATGTTCTATTCCATCTATCTTCACGTAACATTATATTCTATCTTCCTTCATGTAATATTCTATTCCATCTATCTTCACGTAATATTATATTCTATCTTCCTTCACGTAATGTTCTATTCCATCTATCTTCACGTAATATTATATTCTATCTTCCTTCACGTAATGTTCTATTCCATCTATCTTCACGTAACATTATATTCTATCTTCCTTCACGTAATATCCTATTCCATCTATCTTCACGTAATATTCTATTCCATCTACCGTTCTCTATATGTAAATATAAAAAGCTAGTTCTAAATCTACAGGTAATATTCCTATCCTTTCTTCTGAGTCTAAATTAGTAACTTTCAAACAATAATTGATTTTTGAAAAAAAATTGCATAAATTTGACCATGAGAGGAATTCTCCATTTCTGTAAACCATACTGCCGTATGCATAATAATTTCAAATTTAGTTTTTAATGTATTTTTATATACTGTACGGTGCTTTTGCTGTGCCCATATGTCCGGTATTGTTCAGTTAGTTTTTAATACATGATATCCATTTGAAATAAGTAAAGGTTTTTTCATATAAATTTAACATCATGTTGTATATCAAAGTGGACAATTTATTTTCACATGTTAAAAAGGTTTGTGCCAAAATAAGATTTAGGTATGTCTTAGAACAACCTCAATACTCCAGGTGTTCCGATCACCTACGATCTCTGCACCTCATAACTATTCATAATAAAACTGGAGGCAACAGAACATAAGAGGTAATTTAGCCCTTTGATGCACACCAAAAGAGCCGTATAACGGTAAACTGTGGTTAACTGTGTGGCTTTGAAGTTGGAAGTCGCTCTCTCTGTAATCTTCAAAGGAAATAGCTGCCCTGTGTTTGGTTAAGAGTTTTTCCTCTGAGCTGCCTTCAGTTTTACTGTGAGACGGTTCAGGGGTGTGTAGAGATCGTAAGTGATCCGAACCCCTGTAGTAACTTTTATGATCAAATAAATGCCCATCATAATCTAGATTCGGAGTATGGCAAGTCAAACGATGCAAAATTAAAAATATATATATTCTTAATAGAAAAATATATGTTCAATATATTTCAATATATATGTGATAAAAAATATGTTTCGTTTTACACAAAATTAAAACACGTTTTTATAATGACAAGATAAATATGTATATTCTAAACACAGAAGTCAATTTTGCAACATCGTTCTGAGTATATGTTTATATGTAACAGTCTCTCGTAATTTCTGTAAAGAATAGCCAGGGAGCTACTGATTAAAAGAAGTACTGAAATAATGATAAGAGTGCCTACAGAAATGATTGTCTTGACATTTAACCGTGTAACTCCTCACTCAGTCAATAAAGGTATAAAAGGAGTGGAACAGTGTGGAATGTAAAAGGAGTGGAACTGTGTAGAGTGTAAAAGGAGTGGAACAGTGTGGAATGTAAAAGGAGTGGAACAGTGCGGAAAATAAAAGGAGTGGAACAGTGTGGAATGTAAAAGGAGTGGAACAGTGTGGAATATAAAAGAACTGGAACAGTGTGGAATTTAAAAGGAGTGGAACAGTGTGGAATGCAAAAGGAGTGGAACAGCGTGGAATGTAAAAGGAGTGGAACAGTGTGGAAGTTAAAAGGAGTGGAACAGTGTGGAATGTCAAAGGAGTGGAACAGTGTGGAATGTAAAAGGAGTGGAACAGTGTGGAATGTAAAAGGACTGGAACAGTGTGGAATGTAAAAGGAATGGAACAGGGTGGAATGTAAAAGGAGTGGAGCAGGGTGGAATGTAAAAGGACTGGAACAGTGTGGAATGTAAAAGGACTGGAACGGTGTGGAATGTAAAAGGACTGGAACGGTGTGGAATGTAAAAGGACTGGAACGGTGTGGAATGTAAAAGAAGTCGAACGGTGTGGAATGTAAAAGGACTGGAACGGTGTGGAAAGTAAAAAGGAGTGGAACGGTGTGGAATGTAAAAGGAGTGGAACAGTGTGGAATGTAAAAGGACTGGAACAGTGTGGAATGTAAAAGGAATGGAACAGGGTGGAATGCAAAAGGAGTGGAACAGGATGGAATGTAAAAGGACGGGAACAGTAAGGAATGTAAAAGGAGTGGAACAGTGTGGAATGTAAAAGGAGTGGAATAGTGTGGAATGTAAAAGGAGTGGAACAGTGTGGAATGTAAAAGGAGTGGAACAGTGGGGAAAGTAAAAGGAGTGGAACAGTGTGGAATGTAAAAGTAGTGGAACAATTTCTTGCCAATAACAATAGTACTGGTAGAGAGGTCTAGAGTACTAATATTGGGCCTGAAGCATATTGGGATGAAGGGTTACCACCTTTTTTAAATGAATGACTACTCAATGAATTTTGCTACTAATCAGATTACAGTTAATGTTCATGGACATTTTAAATGCCTGGGTATACATAACAAAGAATATGTTTACACGCTATGTTATTGGACACTAGTTAAGCAATTACAGATATGTAATCATGATGATTGGGGAAATTTCCACTACTGCGCATGGTGTTAATGGTGTACAGTAGTCTACGTATATACACATGAGACGTAGATTTCGGTACACACAAAGTGAGTGCGCTCATGTGTATTGTCTAACACGGAAAGAGAGACTATAAGTTATCCATCTTCGTTACTATAGGGATTTCTATTTCCGACTAATTAGTTCATGTGGAACCTTATAAAGTGGTGCTCCGCTATTGGTGACAACGGCGTTGAATTGACCGCGCGATTGCCATAGAACTTACGTTCTTTAATCAGAATATGTATCCCCATCTATGTACAGACGGGCACAAGAGGAATATCTGGCTTATGTTTCGTCTTATTGGCAGCTACTGTATATATTAAGTAATACGATTGATTGAGAACTTTATCCTTTCATGACAAGAGGCCGAGATGTAAAACATGTATTAAGTCCATGGCCAAGACTGCAAAAGTGTTTTTTTTTTTAGAAAAGACGTCTTGAAAAGACTCCAGCAAAAACGTGCACGGACATTCTTCTCCCCTACCTTAGGCAGACAGTCATATGCCGTCCCGCATGGCAATCATACGTATTCACCGCCGCCGCAAGAAGGTAGTCAGCAACTCTGAAGCGGTCAAAGAAAGTTATACCAGAAGTTGAATTCATTCAATGGATTCCCAACGTCAGAAATTGGTGCTATATTGGATGTTCTCATGTCAACAACAAGCAAAGATCCATAAAGATCACGAAGTATTTACGGAAGGCAGTCATCACAGAAATTTGTCCGTCTTTACAATCAATCCAACATTTACTACAATAATTGTCCAACACAGACACCCAAATGTCATTATATAGTATATTATTATTTATCCCATCGATAAACAGCAGGTCATGACATTAGCACGACAGATGTACCCAAAAAAATCTTCAATATTTAATGAGGTATTTCAAAGAAGCAACCTTATGGATATTTTATAGTGGATTTAAAACCGACCATACCTGAATCAGTACGCATACGTTGTGGAATCTTTTCTGAACGGACTACTAAAGGACAGAAAGACGAAACTGAAGATCATAGAGGCTGACACTTTAACCGAGCAGATATATTATCACCAGCAGCAGCAGATCTTACTAGATCAAGAAGATATGTCAGTCTGTGACGATTGTGGTATCATGTTCCAGGACGTGTATGATTAACAGATACATGTGAAACATGGTGTCCAGAAAACGAATCCCGTAAAAGAAAACGTGTATTGAATGGTGAAGAACTCGAGCCAGAGGCCAAAACATGGAAAACATACGAACATCACGAAACCGTTATCAACAAATTGGGAACACTTAGAGAATCGAGTGAAGAAGACGGAAGTAACGAACACGAAGCATTTAATACTATAATGAAGGAGGTCGAGTCAGCTAACAAGGAGGAATGGTTATAGAAATGGAGTGAAAGATATCTGTGGGAGAAACTCACTTTAGAGACATTTACTACGTCTCTAATCATCTGGAAGTTTCTCTGGACCTCTTTAATTTTACAGGATAGAAGGAAATTATACCAATAGCAAATATAGCATATATATAATATAGCAAAGATAAGAAATTCATTACCAAGACAAGAATCATACAGTCTTCAGAGATCACTTTGAAGACCTCTGAAAAGAAACAGGATAGTAGTAATGGGGATTGACGACTAGTGGCCTGCTGAACTCGTGGACATGTTTAAGTTCAGAACGACGGCTATTTCTACGTACTCGTGGTCATAGATGTTTTTCTAAATCCTTGTTAACATGCTTTATCCTGCATCCACCATTGGTTCTGTTGGAATATACCTACCACATGTATTGTTGTCTGCCATTGTATATTTTATTATGTAACATTATATATATTTGTATGGGAGATGGCAATCCTAAGTTGAATAACTTGTGCATAATTCCTTTGGATTTCGCTCAAATAAAATATGTTTCAACTAACGGTTATTTGCATGATTAGGTCAAAGAGAGGTTCGATATCTTTAGTTTTATAAAGTCTATTACGGCCGGTCAAACAAACGCTCAACGCACCTACAATAAACAGTATTATTTGTAAACATAATTGCATGGTTATTTAGTAACTGAAACATGTGTCGAACCATGTGGACTTCTTTTACATGTTTTTGTCAAAGAAGTACTGCCACTTTCCGCCTGTCACGACCTAGGTCGCGCACAGCTCTTTCCCGAGCTAAAAATACGCTACAAGTAAAATGTCACGAGACATGGTATTGGTCTTCCAGGTCAAAAATAGAATGACATGATCTACTTCATCGGTTGCAGATAAACGGCAAAGGCAGTATATTATCTTAATTGTAAAAGTCTATTTTATACTACTGATCCCTCTTTCCCTATCGGTGTTGACGTCGTGGCAAAATCTTTGTTTTATCTTAACGTTTTAGTTCATTTATTTTTGAAAATATCTATTTACAAAACAAACCAGATAACTCAATATAAGATATAAAGCGCTATGGTGGTGAGCCAAACTCTGAATCTTCGGGTAACAGGTGACTCAATCGCATGGGCTTTACAGGATTTATACTTGAGGGTTGTTGTGATATAAAATTCATACGCTGTCAAGCTGATATTAAATTAGAATATTTCAACAACTACGTTTTTCTCGTTTTTCGTAACGAGCGCATCGATTGGCTACTTTTTTTAGGAATATGATTAAAGTTATTTTTACTACTCTGAATAAAATGGGCCATAGTAAAAGTTGGTCCTCTGATGCGTTCTATGTTTAAAAAAGTGGATTTTAAGGCGGGGAAATGATGCAACATTGCGTGGTCATTTGATTAATCATAAATGCAGCCAACTATCTACTGTTTCGTAACTAAGATCATTTAAATGTTACATGTTAAGCGTATGTATTCAGAAAAAAATATTTTGATATCTTTTTTTGGATTTTTAACATGGTCATATTTAGGTCGAAACGGGTCGATATGCGCTACACCCCTCTTTATGTTACTTAACAATTGATGAGTCAAGGGTCAAAACAATCCCTAACAGAGGGAACAAATGGTAATCTTATTAAGCACTTCTCTTGACAAATGGAGTTTGGGAACCCATATGAATGTATCTCATACTACATGCATGTATTGGTTTACTTTTGTACTTCAAATTTACAATTTTGTTTTTCAGAACACTACATCTTTTCAGCACCTCGACATTTCGACATCCTCAGAAATGACCACAATGAAGTGTATGCTAAAACACATAAATTCAGTACCAACTGAATATACGGAACTCGTTTTATGCACAGCAGCAACTCTTGACATAGAAATCATGGTACGTGAACCGTTACCAGACACAGCAAAAACGATAGTACCTATAACAGGTAGTTGTATTATACGGAGCATGGAACCTCTATCGCTCAATGTTACTCAAACGTCAAAGACTGAGATACAGGTATCAGGCACAGCTATTCTACGCGTAAATCCTTTATTGGACATGGGACCCTCATCAGGCACAGCAACTCTTAATATATGGAGCACAGGACCATTATCAGGCACCGCGACTCTTAATATAGTGAACATGGGACTCTCTACACTCATTTCCGCCACAGCATTATTTGCAAATAGCGAACGGGGTGTGTAAACCCTTAAAAGGCACAATTAGCCTTAATCCATGTACCATGGGACCCTTATCATTTACAATAACTCTTAATATGGGGAGCATGGAACCCTTAGAGTATTTCACCCATTGCACATCCGAATACAACAAGGCGAGTATAATGAAAAAGGGATGTCTGAAAGGAAACGGAACCCCTACTTTTTGGAAAGCAAGCATTAGCAGAATCAAATGCCCCTACGGGAGTGTGGTTCGCTGTCACACTGTGGAACGGTAAGCTACCCGACATATCCCCGTATGGTACAGAGCGAGTGTTGGTACCAGTTCAGCGTATTTACGGGCATCTTAACAGTCCTCTCAAACCAGTCTTGTATCTAGAATCACGGCAATATAATAAAAAAACGCAACTTATATCAGACTGATTCTTCTTAGAAGTGATGATCTGACAAAATGTAAATTGGTGCGTTCAACACAACCTGAAAGAATTCGATATTCGCGATAATCCATGGCTTCAGATTAACGATGTCGGGTCCATGGATGACATGGAAAAAACCAAATTCACCTTCAGCACCAAAGACTTGGGTCCTTGTATTCGTTGCTGGGATGTAAACATCCAAGAGTGTGGATGGGATAGCGTTCTCTGGTAATGTACCTTAAAACTACTACACTGTATCGACATAAGTAATATTAGACACATACCAAACTTACGAAGAAAATAAAATGTTTCAAATCGGGATATATATGTGTACGTGTCGTAGTGCGATGTGATTATACAGGATTCTGCAATATATCATAATGATCGGCAATATTGAAAAGATTATAGTTAAGGGCTATGGTCATCTTATTTATGATTAAAGTCAATATGTTCTGCCTTATCTTAATTTTAAAATGTATGTATTTTGTTTTTTTTCCCTTCTGCAGTTCGTATTGTCGGAGTAATGCTCACACATATCCTTGTCCTACGTTTCGGCGGCATAAGTCTCAATGAATGTTCATGGTAAGTTCACTTAAAGACCTCTAAAGGTCATAATTTAAATTATCAGAATATATGATTTAACAAACTGTCCGATGCTTCCTAATGTGACGTCGTAAAATATTTGTTCAATTTCGATATATACATAGGTGTCCCCCTCAGATCAGGTGTAGAATGTATATCCACCATCAGTATAAAAAATCTTCTTTTTTTTCCCAGAAAAACCAAGTCGAAGGAGAGCGCCCTTACCTTCTAGTACTATTACAGCTGCTTCTTTTGGCAAAATGATATTTTATAGTCAATTCCCTTCAATTAAAGAGACACAACTGAAATAATGCAATAATATGTTGATACAAAAGTCGGCTATACACAACATTAGTTTACATGAAAGTATTAGTTATTTGGCAATCTAACTATTCCAACTATACCTTTAGATATTTACATGTCCGTTTTTTCTTTGCTATATAACCTTATAATTAATTGTTATTTGTTTCCATACTAAATCCAACTCTAATTGGCAGATTATTTTTCTTCATAGTATTTCATAAACTAGGAATCAATTGTGTTTATATTCTCTCATCATAACCCAAACAACTGTCTAATTATGTGGACAAAAAATAAAGAAAATTAAACGACATTTTTTTTTTTTTTTTTTAAATTAGGTATTTAAGTTGAAAAACAAATGCAAAAGTTGGCCCTTTTTAGGCATCATTTTCACGCATTCGCGTATAAAATATCACAATTAATGTATTTTTAAAAGTGGAAACGACATTGGGTCATTGATAGCCATATAAACTTACATATCAGAGATAAAAAAATCTTGTTGTTTGTTATATTTCAGTTAATTACCAAGCTTTGAAAATATGCAGAAATTGATGGTACAAAAACGGTTCCAAAGGAACAATGTCTTAATCACATTGAACTTTATAGAGTGCTTGGTAACATAATTCCTAACGAACAGCTATCTGGACAACAGCGAGTCCGAGGGATGTGAGAATTTATGTTGACAGCATTGACTCTCGTGCGAAGTTGGTCACACAAGGTTTGGCACTTCGAAACAAAACTATAAAAATATACGACTCAAACCCCATGATCGTGAATACACATGACGATGACACAACGTTGATTCGTGTAAAGAATGTTCCTTTATCTGCCTTCGACGGGCAAATAAAGCGTAATCTTGAACTAAAGGGCTGTGAGGTAAAGTGTATACACCGTGAGAGACTGCGGGTTGATGGCTACCTATAGCTAACGAACTTCGAGACCGGTGACCGCTTGGTTATCACCAAGAAGCTGGACAATCCTCTTCCCAGCACTATGACGATTGGTTGTAAATACCGGGCAATTATTTGCAATAAGGGACAGCCCAATTAGAACGCTCGCTGTAGCAATTGTCTGCAGACTGGCCATCTTTGCAAAGACTTTACTCGTGACAAAGTCTGCAGACATTGCAAAACTGAAGGACACATTAGAGCTAACTGTCCTGCTCTTTGGGAGAATACCAATGAACAGACGGAGCAATATGATGGTGATGACGATGAACATGATGATGATAACGACGATAACTACAAAGATGACGGTGAAGAAACTGACGACGACGACGATCACCACGATATGCATAAAAAGGAATCTGCTATTCCTGAGATCAGACAGATCCCAAGAGATACAAAAACAAAGAGTGTTGCTAAAGACAAAAATATGTCACAACCACCCAGTGAACAGAAAGCGAAAAAACAGCGTTCCAAAAAAAACAGACACTAAAAATGACAATCAGAAAAAGATTGACCCTTTCTTGAAGAATACCCCTTCAAGAAAATCCAGTCAACTTCCTTCTGACATCAGGTCTCCTTTAGATGAACTAGATAACGTTGCAAAGAAAAAATTCAGTGGAAAATAATAAAACAAGACAATGTATTGTTCGCCCATTTTATTGGAAATCAAAGAAAAACAAGATAAATTACTTATAAACTATACAATTGTATTTGTAAAATTACATAAAAATAGTTTTTTTTTAATTAAAAGTATATGTCTATATACAATATGTAATTTAAATAGACAAGTCATGCAAATGCTACCATTTATTTACCTATTACTATTGTTTATTAATTTACTTCAAATAATAATACGTGAATGTACATGTTTTGAATAAATTAAGACATTACATGCTCTTTTCTCTATTGAAAAAGTGATATTGATTATTTTTCGTTTCACTATAAGTATTAATTATATGAAATTTATAAGGGCTATCTCATTATACACAACAATTCTAGTCTATGTATATGTGTATGCTCTTGTTAATGTAAGAGGGTATCTTAAGAGTCCTTATCAGAATTCATATTACATTAAATTACATATGTACTTACAAAACATAGCACTCTTTAAATGCTTATTAAAGCTATATATACATAAAAAACACAACTATAAAACAGTTTTTTCTCCCTAGCGCTTTCTCGGCTCATGCCGGTCTTCAGGGGTTTCAGGGGCATGAGCCGAGAAAGCGCTAGGGAGAAAAAAACTGTTTTATAGTTGTGTTTTTTTTATGTATATGGAAACCATCACATGGACATTGTTCTTTTTATTTATATATATATATATATATATATATATATATTATATTACAATATTTACAGTTTGCACTGACATGGACTCAATAACCATGTTTTCTTTCTAGTATTATCACTATCAGTGTATAATGTTAGCACAACACGCGCGGCGATTCTATTTTACGTGAATAGTCGATGGCGTAGCAACATGTGGTCATGACCCCACTTTTGGTGGGAACGTATCAATGACTCGATTCCAATCAGCTGTTCTATCGAATTCGTTGACGATGACGGGAGAGAAAAAATATGGGTATTTTAATAAAAAATATGCAACTGCAGCGGGAATAAATAATATTCATTTACTTGAAAAACTGTAAATATAAGGAACAGATGTTTATTTTGTTGAGGTTATGAGGGTATAATGATAATGGAGCCCGGGGTTACATAATTTACACGTGCTCCATTATCATTATACCCGCATAACCTCAACTAAATAAACATCTATTCCTTAAGTGGAACTCGGTTAATATGAAATCGAAGGGACAAAGATAAAACTTTGATATCCTCGGGATGACACTAGGCACTGTCACCCTCTAATGCAGGTAGTATTTATATAGTAATGTCAACAGCACGTTTCAGGAAACAAAGTCTCTAACATAGAATTCACGAAAATACAACACGACAAAGAAAGCAAGTATGATAATAATGAAAAATGCAAAAATCGGAAATTTCCACCAATCAAAGTGAAGCCTACTTTGGGAGGAGGATAAACACAAACATGGCGACTTCAATTGTACCTTTGATGTGAAGATGAAAGAGTTCTAGACTCAAGCAGATGGTCGATATATTTAGACATGTAACGCCAGTCCCCTTGTGTTGTAACCAAGGGTATAAACAGATCATAGTGGAGTTAAGACACTGTGTTTTCGAGGGTGCGATTTGGTAGAAACCGACGTACTGAAACAGGTAAAACGGTCAATATATCATACCGTTCACATTTGCATATAAAACATAATTTTGAGTTACGTTTCCGCTTATAAATACATGTAGAAAATCATTGAAAGTAATAATCTTCATGTTTATAAGATTTTGAAAAACAATGATCAGAATTACAAACTTTTGGTCCAATGAATCTATACTTGGTGTTAATAAACGACAAATAACAATATATGACTACTATTTTACAACCTTTTTTGTTAGAATATATTTCTCCTGGAATAGACTGTTCTTTATATATATGTAAATAATAATTGGATTTTCAATGACTTAATGATGACAAAACCATGAAAATGGTAAAAGACTACAAAAATCATGAAGTATATCTGTATTACGTCGACTTGAGTAGTAGTTTTTTCAATCATCTTTTATGTTTGCGTACGCTTTAAGCTATCTGATAATATGACACGTCAAACATTGAACTATATTTACACTTGCTAGGCTTGGTCACTATACGCTAATACTAGCCGATTTTGTTTACCATAACTGCATGGTAACATTGAACTTTGAACTTGCGTAAGGAAATGTTCTGTGCAACGTAAAAGGACTACTTTTTTAAAAAAGAAACACATGGCTTTGTTTACATTTTGACGCAACATTACGTGTATATTGTTGTTTTTCATAGAATTTTGGAAAAATGTAAACAATATATACATGTTTTATATTTATATATGATTCAAACTATTTTTAAATTAACAATTGTATAAAGAAACGGAAAAATATTCCGACCGCTTTCATTTTTGTTAAAAATGATGGGTGTCAAATGTAAACATTACCTCTGTGCCTATGTTCGTCCTACGATCGAGCCTTTGGGGTGGACGGGTGTGAGACCCTCTGATAGAGGTCAGTTATAAACATATCCTCTTGTCTTTGTTCTTTGAGTATTTAATCATGTGTATTATAAAACATGCACCGCTAATAATCCACGTGTTGACAGTTCCGCGTCACCACAAATACACTGTATCCATCGAACACAAGTGAATTTGTTTCATCTATCGATGGCGATATGGATCTAAGCGTAGATTATATAATCACATGGCTCCCAAGGATGTAATACCGTCAAGTCAGACGACATCTCAAACACATTGAGCTACTTGAAAATCGGTGTTTTGCCAACTTCGGCAAACTAAAGTGTGTAAGCGTGCGTCAGCTTCCCCTCGCTGCACAATAACGGTCACCGAGTTCACACATGTGGCCGTGTACAAATTCTTTATATTATTACGCTATATATTAACTTTTAGCAAAATTGAATATATATTTAAAGTTCTGATCTGATTAAATAAAATTATCTCTGAAATTTACTTTGTTTGTCATGTTTATTTTACATTAAAATATTGAACTTTTTTGTCGTCGCGGATGAATAATTCTACCTTACGTGAAGCGTCACCATTCGCTGTTCAAATGAGTAAGCTCCTCCCACTTTTGACCGACTTTTATTGAATAATTACGTCACTTTCAAATGACGATTTTATTGTATAAAATATAAATAAAAAGTCGTGTGAGTGTAAATATAGGGATTGGATTTCGTTTTTATGGTTACCATGCTTGTATGGAGCAATTCCTCTAAGAATATATTCAATATGGGGCGCTAACGCGCCCCATAGAATATATTCTTTAAGGCATTGCTCCATACAAGCATGGTTAACATAAAAACGAAATCCAATCCCTATTTAAAAGAATTAAAAATCCATCGGACTAAATCAATATGTGTAAAGTTTATCAAACAAATACTAACTAAACGGTGTAAAACAGGTTAGATAACGTAAGCCAATACATTTATTATTAATCTCCAGTCAGTTCGTCATAAAAATACTAACTTAAATGGAGTAAAACAGTTACTGAAAGCCAATTTATTTATTTAATTGACAGTATTTATATAAATCAGTGTATTTTAGTACAATTAATGTATATTTGGTATTATTTCGCAATTTTAAAGTGAAATACAAACATTGAACCTTGTAGTATCATACATTTATGTTTTCACTATGCAAGGGTATAAATGTTCTAATTCACTATAAAAAGTCTGTATATGGATTAGAATGATTGCAATTCAACGAACAATATTTCTCGTTGCTCCTATTTCTTTGGCATATAATCATAAAATACCGTTTTGCCTTTTCAGGTCTCGTCTGTACTGCCATGGAAACAAAACACGAAATGTCTCATGAAGAATCTTAGAACGACTCTTTTTAATTGTCATGAAGGTACATAAAAATTAACAGAAACAACACAAAATGGTTTATAGCATCGAATACCTCTCCCCGCGAATTAATTTGAAAGGTGGGCATTTCACATGTATGCACTGAGCAAGACATCGCTGTTCATCCTTGTCGCAGAACGGTGTAGTAAGTAACGGAACGCAAAGTAATAATCATATTTGTCAATTCTTTTTTTAAATCCATTACTTTGTAAAATCATAATAATTTTCGATGTGTAATCACGTTATAGTAAGAAGTTTCTCCATTAAATGTTTAATAAAGAAGTAGATTCGACCCAATTCATATTTTATTCAAAGTTCACATAATAAGGTGCAAAACATTGCAATTGTTTCACAATTCCAAATGTTATCAATAGTATCCTGGTACATACACGAAGCTACTCTGATATCTACGTCGATAGATAAAACGAAACCTGCTAAAATCAAAACAAAGCAATAACGATCCCAGGAATACGACAAAATGGAAACTTGAATCAAAGAAGTGCTGATGTTGACAAAGCGCGGGAAGACAAGTAGCCTTAGAAGTAAGCTTGGATAAGATATACCATAAACGTCATGTTTATCACAAGTGACGTCATAATGACAAACATTAACGACGCCTTATCGAATGCGTTCCCTACTATTTTCCAAGTGATCTCAACGTCATCACCTTTATGGTCGGTTTCCTCCACTGTTGTAAGTTGCTTCTGTTCGACAGGCGTTTTCTTTCTTGACACATCCTTCTTGTCGTTTTTGTCGCGTGACTGCGGCGCCGTAGTAACACTGACGACGGTCGGAGTCACAACCGCTGTTTCGGATTTACTTTTCCGACACTTGGATCCCATTATCTGAACGAGTTTTAAGTAGTGTTGAGGTATAGTTTCTTCGTCTGACAAGTGGACCTTAATTGATAAAATCGTCAAAAGCATGATAATCACACTCATGCTTAACTGCGTGAGAAGGAGGTAGCACAGCACGGAGATTTGTGGCATAGACGCTTCCGGAAGAGCATCTGTTACAATCGTCAGAAAGACGGCGATAGACAGCAGGTTTGTAATGGAGAACCCGACCCGTTCACCGGAGTCGACCGGTAGTATAAATACGAAAGAATTTATGGCCGTCATCAAACACAGAGGCAAAATCATGTTTACGACATAAAAAGCGAAACGTCTCTTAAATGAAAGAGCAATTTCTACAATCTGAAATCCGTTCTCAACGATAGATATTTGTGTTGATAAGAGCTGCCATATTGAATTTTCCGTAAACATTCCTAGATCTAGATCATTCCTTAAGGAATGGAAGGAGATTTCCGTCGGCATGTAAAACCACGGAGTAAACAAAAGTTTACATGTCTGCTTGTCGAAGGGGTAGAAAGTCACGTCAACATCACACGAGACTTCGTAAACATCAGCAGGGCTCCAGGTGGCTAGGCCAGTGGACATGTACCTGATGTAGAAGTCATCTAAGCCTAAAAACTTCAGACCATCATAAGTATTTCCTAGAACCATATTTGGTTTCCATACTTCTTTCTGGGATAAAAGGGTATTTGTTATACCGTTGTATGTCGCCGGTGTCCATGTCAAGCGGTCATCAAACCAGTTTATAGTAAAGAAACCAGTGATGACGAATTTCCCTTCGGACTCTGCAAACTCTTGAATTGTGATTAATCCGAACGTGACATTGATAGTTAGTGGAACTGAATAATCCGTACCAGGCCGGACATGTTTCTGATAGCCGGTCATAAGAGCTGTATATAGGTTTGTTCCATCAGTAGATGTTTGGGCAGTAGCTGAAGAAGTCAACGTAGCAAAAATCGTCAACAGAAATTTCATTTTTCTTCCACACAGTCGATAATTAAACCTTGACCACAGTGACGACCGAACTCGTCAAATTAACCGAGGTTCTATATGTATGAATTTGACAGGGGTGATACAATATACATGTATCAATAGATTCGTACTTGTCATTCTATCACGTGATCTCTACAAATGTAAAAATATTATCCGTGTCAGTCTATTTGATTAGCGATCTGTCTAAGGACAATCATTTACGTACTTACAGTGTTGACACACTCATACTAAATGCCCTTTTACAGTAGAGGAGGGATTTATTTTAAAACGTAACAAAAATAAAAGAAGACAATAGCATATCTAATTCCAAATTAATGAGTTATGCATTGTTAGCTGTTCAACATTGATGACGTGATTTGGCATACATCTACTAAAAGATATTAGAAATTAATCTGTGTAAGGCAGTGCTTTGGTGACTGCGATAGTTTATAATAAGTAGCTATGTTAAAAGTTTTCTGTAAACGATTGTTTTTTATCATAATTCAGACACCATTAAACAAGAAATTATTTAGTAGGGTCGAACAACATTTCCTGTCGCTTGTGCTTTATGGCTTACATCAAAATAGAATTCAGTCTCTGAACAATGAACATTGTACCTAAATATCATTAAAACATATTCCCACGTGGAACATTGCAGACGAATCCACTAACTAGGTGCCGTATAGATGTTGTTTTCTTTGTTAATTCTGGGTCATCAATTCTTTACATCAATTTTCTCTATTGATGTATGTACATAATGTTAACACATAGTAGTTTGTCTGTTTCCTTATTCTTACGTATATGTCAGTATTTATAAAAGAAATAAAAAGTCCAAACTCACTCTATATTATCTATGATACGTGTACAGCATCTCCATAGATGAATACCAGTATCTTAATAATATCTTATAGAGTCATAATCATGATATAATGGATATTGACTATTAATTTTGTTACCTGTGGATCTATATGACCCTGATAATAAGGAATTTCTATGGTCTTGAACCAGAATAAATTTATAATATTAATATATAATTTTTAAAATAATTCCGAATGAAATTTAAATTACTTTTAGGTTGGTATTGTACACAAAACAAGCATGATACACATGCATCTATGTAATTTAGATTATACTTTCTCTTGGAAGAAAAGTGGAGACATATTTTTTTACCAACTTATTGTTTTTCCTGTCAGACTGCCGACATTTTATCCTTACGAGTAAAATCTTATATGATACTTGTAATTACCGACGATTTTTTCAGAACTATTTATTTTCGCGAGGTCTGGTCATCGATGATATAAGCAAAATCTAATCGCTAGCGTAAAAAGTTATTTACAACACTCTCTGTCGACATCAATGAGAGCAAACACTTATTTTAAATATTGTTTATACAACCGACCCCTGAATTGATCCTACCTGGACAATGGCACAACAAATTACTTCATAATGAACAGTAGTAAACGAATATCACTTTAATTAGTCATGAAGATTTTAGGTTATAATTTAAGACAATGGTAATTATGTTAAAGACCATTCCAGGCTTGCACGTTTAACCGGCCAAAAGAGATACAATTACATGATACTGATACCTAACTGTGATAGGTTTGATATTTCTCTCGACTTATATCAGCGACTCGCTTAACCTTTGACCTCTCATTGGAGAACAAAGAGATATCCGTGTCAATCCAAAGGAGTTGACGATGGTATCAAAAGTTTAAACAAAGGCACGTTAAGCGTATTTGAGATCGTGTTCTATCCCAGAGAACTATTGTGTCTGGCAAGTCACGTATAACAAAGACAACTATCGTCACCAATTCATTTATCGCACGAAAACGTCCATTTTGTTGGATCAGAATAATAATGTCGAATCGTTAGGATTTTTAAATGTGTATACGAACATATATTAGCATTGGTCACTGAATGACACTTAAATCTAATATAGCCGGTTCACAAGTGTAAACTACTATGTATATACTACGTATTATATCACGATATACGTTATGAAGGTTCATTTGTTGTCTTGTCGTTCTGGTTTTTCACTGATTACTGATATAGAGCTATTGTTTTATCGAGTATTGTAACAAAAAGCAGCACGAATTCAACTTACCACTGGAATTTTGAGACTTAAATGGCTTGAAAAGTGAATAATCAAAATAAATTGAGTTCTTTCTTACTTTGAACTATTAAGTTCATCAGTGGTGCAAATATACAAAAGTATACTGTACACGGTGCAGACAAACGCAAAAAAAAGTACACTCAAAACCCACAAACAACAAAATCACAATTGATGTAGTATAGAGAGTCATCTCACATAACTACTATAAATAATTCTTTATACATTTAATTACTGAAGTATTAAACAGAAAAAAAACCCATTTTATTATTTACCATCAAAACGAAATCCCTATGTGACGATACTTTTTTAGCGGCACGGTACAAAGTTTATAGACCAGAGTCATCTGCCCTTGCGGATAGGTATGGATTGTAACGCCATATGTATGTGTTTACGAGCATAACGTCATTCATTTCAGAGGAATCGGCGTGAATTTCGTTCACAAAATAATGACCTTACAATGAATAAATATCCACAAGGGAGCTTACTCTGTAACATGCAGGTAAAGAAATGTAAATAAACAATGTAGACGAGGATCTATCCTAAAAAGTAACATTTAATGAAAGTTATACAATAGAAACAAATATGATTTTATTGTTGATCCAGCACTAAATGTTAAATCTGCTTATAATTTGTTTTTCATATTCAAAATGTATTGATGATAAATAATATTTTATATAAGTATCCCAAGGGGAAGATTCATTCAACACCACTGATTATATAATCATGGACGCACCAGATTCCCCTAGACCATTCTCTCATAAAACGGTAAAGATAAAACGATAAAACAATAAAACGTAAAATAAAACTAAAACAGTTCATGATTATATAATCTGGAACTAATTATCAGATCCTTCAACACAACCATATTTAATTTACATACATGATTTTGCTTTAACAAAATTTAAATAATGTTGTTGCTATAATTCAGTTAAATTAATGGACTCTACAAAAAGTCGCAATTAACAAATAAATAGTATTTTTCTTAATAGATTCAATTTTGTCGTAACGTTGTAAATATAATAGATTAAATCCCTCTAACCGTCCAGGCTTTTGTTGGTAAAACGTCATATTTTTCATGGTAGACTGCTCATTGCATTGGTGATGATCATGCTATTGTTAGAATTTCTATTTTCCAAACATGTTAAATGCCTTCGAAGATCGACGGATTTAGCTGCCGGTCTGTTAGAACCGGCTGGTGGCGCCTGGAGAGATTATCCGCCAGATCATTCAACCTTCCTGGAAGATACTTGTCTAAGATATTCAATGGTAATTATGTTAAAGACCATTCCAGATGGGAAGAATACGAAAATACGGATAGCGAGGGCATAAAGGACGTGATATCGTGTCTCCCTTTCCTTCTACATACGTGACATCTGTAGAGTTGTCCGTAGTCACACAAACCCCCTTGAAATGCAGAATCTTCCGTTAAGCCTACAGAGCAAACAGAACAGCCATCATCTCCAGCACATCGATGTGCTCACTCAAGGTAAGCCCCCAACCCTTACATGAACACATTCGTGAACATGATCATGGTTAAAGCTGGCCTGGACAACAAAATCCCCTGGAGGATATTTTAAATTGCCTTTCAGAGCACACCACCGATAAACCCAATGCGTTGAGACAACACAAAACACCGAAAAGCCAACGAAAATTGACTTTGGACCGGCCGAGATGAATGTCAGAGGCCTTTTCGAATTTCTCCAAATGTGGAAGGACAATACCCTGAACCGTGTTGAAACGGTTGCCGAAGACAAAGTCCTGGGAGGGTACATCTCGGATTCTTGAAGGAATGAAGCCCACTTTGAGCAAACGTTTCAGGACCAGACGGGTGTTCCACGCCAAAGAGAAGATGTGAACATGTCTTCCCCGAAGTGCGGAAATCCAGTACCAACTAGCAGCTTCTGATGGGACACCAATGCAAGCTCCCAACCTCCTGCGGATAAGAAACATTTTGAAATAGAATCCGGGTGTATAGTCTACCATAGGTATCTCCTCGACCGCACCCTTTTAAAGCATGGTCCTTTCTTCCTCCTGAATGGCATGTGCTTTCTCAGGATCCCCCGATGGATGAAAGATGATAAACCTTGACGCAAAGGGCGGATCTCGTGTGTGATTTCCTTCCAATGACTTTGGGAGGACGGCGAACAGACGATCTGCTACAACAAGATGGTGACGAGAAAGATAGAGACCCTCCTAAGTGGAGAATTGTTTCCTAACCCGAAAACTCATCTGCGGAAGAAGGATCAGTATCTGAGTCCTCCAGAAGAGACCTTTCGTATGGAACGATCAAGGAGGGGAAAACGAATCAGGAACTTTTCTTCCTGTCCCCATCTTACTCATCTTACCCTTCCTTCTGTTGCCCTTGCAGCAAGGCTTTGACTTCGACCGCAGAGTACACTTGGAGGCTGAATATCTAGCCTTCTTCTTGGGTGGTGCTGACCCTTCGAGGTGATGGCCTTCAATGTCTGAATTATCTTCAAAACAAGACAAAACAACGAGTCCTCCTTCAAATCAACGTGTCGCATACGAAATTTTCGGTGTGGTTGATTTCCTCGAAAACGGCTACTGACTGCATATAGTATATCCCGATATGCTCTTATTCTAGGCCAGAGGTCATGCGGAGGTAACCCCGAACGGGGCGTTTTTTAAATCTTGTCTTGAAGAGTACCGTAAAGTATCGTAGTGGAACGGAATTACTTATTTTGATTAGATTTGGCTGCCCCATGCGTGCGAGATGAAGAAGAATTCGTCTTCAAAAGAGTTTAGATATAAATGACCTTAACTGTTATTGCTTGTTGGATCAAAAACGTCAAATTGTCCAATAAAATATTCTCATTAAACATGTGGGAATCATAATAAACGAACTCTGCTCATTCGCCAGTAAAAAGCACGTAAACTTAAAGCCGACAATGCAAGTTGAAAAGCATGCATTTGAAACTAAATAAATATACATGTATATATATAATGATTTATTCTTTTTCGAAAATTGTTTTTGAGATATCCCCTAGTTATAACGGTGCCGTATCCAAGAAAGTGGCAGTCATTTTTCTTTTGCTCTGCATAGTAACCTTCACTTGCCACCCCTTATAAAAAGCACGGGACTTGACACATGTGCGTCATTCTAAACATACCTGGTCTCAGATACACATACCGTGATATTGCAAATAACAATGTCAAACTGAAAATAATAATTGCACTCGCCTGACAAGGTTTCAATGAAGAAATACATAAATGTGTTGTCAGCTAGATCCCAAAATATGTTCAATACAAGCTAATAAAACACTTCAATATACGCAAATTTTACACTTACATCGACACGTGTGTGTTCTTTGTAGTCACGTGTATATAGCCAGTCGAGTGCATCGAGTACGATATGATATACGTGGATATTTATGCACGGATTATTATTTGGATTCCTATTCACTTGTGTTGGAATTTTATTTTGACAAGCATCTAAATGACAACTTAGAGGATTTGACATGTATTCTTGCTGAAAATCTACAAAGATTTACAGGTAAGTGATTTTTACGTATTAGTAGGTGATACATAGTGGACAACTGCTAGGTCTATGTGTACATGAGTGAACGCAAGTGTGTCGAGCCATGCACTTTATTTAGGGGCCGGTAGGCGTGTTTACTCCAAGCAGAGTTATAATAAAATGGCGACTGCCCGTCCTTAGGAACGCAAGGGGTCATCGCCGAAACGATTTTTGAAAAAATCATTATTTTCTTTAATCTCAAATGTATATTTCTTAACTTGCATTGTCAGCTTTAACATGGAATTTGCAAGCGTCGGGTTAAAAGGAACTCAGGTCTGGTTCCTATTTTTGGTATAATCTGAAACGGATCTGGGACCTGGTTTTCGGCTCCGTTTAAAGAAATCGACGATATATTGAATTTTACTGTGATTTCATGTTCTTGAACGTTCAGAAGACGATTCCTGTAAAAAAAATAAAACACTGACACATCAGAAAAGGCACCGCTCAATGTAAATTACGTAAGAAAAAGTAATATCTTGAAAATGAAATATACAATTGAAGCTATCACTTGAAAATGCTTGATGACAGTATCGTACAAAAAATCCCAGAAAATTATTGGCGCCTACCAAAGTATTATATATTTCTGAGAAAGAAAAGAGATACCTTTTCTCTGTTTTTTAATTAACTATAAATATCAAAATACAAGATGGCTTCCTCTTACCATCATGTTGAATTTCTTTGAACGAGTTTTATGGTCCATCGACAACTAATGTCCTTCAGAGCCATTGTTTTAATAGATCTATCCAAAAATGTCATATGCACTACTAGATTCTTAGGGAAATCTACCTATAAAATTTGAGACCGATCACTTTGGTACTTTCTAAGATATAAAGGTAACAATTTTCAACTATCAAAATTCAAAATATATGCCTATCGGCCATCAATTTGACCAATTGGTCCCAAAATGCAGTATGCAAAACCTACAAATGAAATTTTAAACAGTTCCTTTAAGTCTTTTGAGAAACAGTGGTAACAAAAAGCGAGACAACCAGGCGGACAGGCGGAAAGACAGACAGACGGACAACCAAATAACTATTAGGCACTAGTATTGTGATGCGATTATAAAGCATCAGGATATGCAGTCTTTAACAGCAATGACTACACCAGCATCGGCTTAAACGAAACTCAGGTCTGGTTCCTAGTTCTGTTTATTAAAAAATCCTTAAACGGAACTGGTTCCGAGTTTCGAGTTCCGTTTAAGTAAAACTCGGAACTCGGAAATTGGAATCGATCAAAATCTTAATTAAAATGGATTAACCACTAGTAATCCATGAAAAAAGACAACAGGCAACATTTCTATTATTTCCAAAGCACATTGATTAATTTTATCCAAAAGAAATAGAAAAATTTAAACGCAACTCGGAACTAGTTTCGAGTTCCGTTTTACTTAAACTGAACTCAGAAATAGGAGATGATCGAAAATTTAATTAAAGTGGATTTACTAATAAATATTAATCCATTAAAAAGCCAACAGGCAACATTTCTAATATGTCCAAAGCACATTGACTGCTTTTATCTAAAATGATTGAAAATCTCCTTAACCGGAACTTTATTTTTTATTTAAACGGAAATAGGAGTTATTTGAAAACGTATTTAAACTGACTCTTTCATACATTATGCATGACAAAACACAACAGACAACATTTGTAATATGTTCAAATCACATAAACTTAAAATTTTAAATTTTCATTTAAAAAAAATCCTTAAACGGAATTCGGAACTAGTTCCGAGTTCCGTTTTACTTAAGTACTTTACTGCAAAGTTGCCCTGGAATACGGTTATTGGGGAACTCCGGGGAGTGGACAAAGTGTGTCAGGTGTGCAACCATTTGGTTCCATTAATCGATAGGAATAATTATCAGAAGTTGAAAAACACGTCACTGAGTTGGTTGCAGAGTTTCAGAATGTCTTTGTGAGTCCAAATGGACAGACTTAATAGAACACACAATGGAAACAGGTGTTCAAAACCCAATTAAAATTCCTGCCAGGCGTTTTTCTCCCACTCAGAAGGATATTGTTGAGTTTGAGTTGGACAGAATGCTGAAAGATGGAATAATTCAGCCTAGTTCTTCTCCTTTGTCGGCTCATGTGGTATTGTGTACCAAGAAGGATGGTAGCGTACGGCTCTGCATAGATTATAGGAGGCTTAATGCAGCAACGAAAAATGACGTTTTTCCCTTGCCGAAAATAGATGATGCCTTAGATGCAATGGGTGGATCACGTTGGTTCTCTACGATAGATCTTGCTAGTGGGTATTGGCAGTGTAAAGTTGACCCACGCGACAAAGAAAAAACGGCGTTTAATACTCATGAGGGTCTGTTTGAATTCAACGTGCTTCCATTCGGTCTTTGTAATGCTCCGGCGACATTCTCGCCTTTAATGCAGTTAGTTTTAGGTGGTCTTAATTGGACAAAGTGTTTATGTTATTTGGATGATGTTGTTGTATTCGGACACACATTTGAGGTAGCCCTTCAGAATATCAGAGATGTTTTCGAATGTTTGAGAAAGGCAAATCTAAAACTGAAAACGAAAAAAAATGTAACCTATTCCAGACTGAGGTATCCCATTTGGGTCATGTGGTATCCGGCGAAGGCATAAGTTGTGATCCAGAAAATGTCCGCGCTGTAAGCGATTGGTCTGTCCCACAGAACGTGTCTGAAGTAAAGAGCTTCCTAGGGATCACAGGATACTATCGAAAATTCATTTGTCATTTCTCTGATATTTCTTCCCCGTTGACAAAGCTTACACGTAAGAACCCTAGGTTTCTCTGGGACGAAAAATGTCAGAAGTCGTTTGAAACCCTTAAGAAGGCGAAAAAATGTTCTTCTATACAGAGCTATCCGACAACCCAAGATAATTTATTTTAGATACGGACGCATCGAACGTCGCAGTCGGTAGAGTTCTTAGTCAAATATGAAATGGAGAGGAGAGGGTTATTGCCTATGCGAGTAAGACTCTCAATCGATCACAACAAAACTACTGCACAACACATAGAGAGTTACTAGCAGTAGTGTGCTTTGTGAAAGAGTTTAAGCACTATGTCTGGGGTGAACCGTTCGTGTTAAGAAATATCACGCATCGCTTGTTTGACTTAAGAACTTTAAAAGTGTGTAAGGTATACTAGCCCGTTGGCTGGCTGTCATTGACCTGTATGACGTAGAAGTCCAGCACCGACCTGAACATAATCATGGCAACGCTGATAGGTTATCTCGTAAACCTAGTAACACATATAAGAAACATGGGTGCCCTACTATAAAAAAACAGATAGTTCAAATGTCAGAGGGAACAAATCTTGATCAGTTAAACAGGGAACCTGTGAGTACCAGGGCTAAGGGGGTTAACTCTAGTTCAAAAATGAAGCAAACTGAGTTAGGAGTTTGGTTGGATAACTAGGGTACCGAGAGGCTACAGAAATGGCAAAAGGATGATAACAATATAGGAGTGTTTTTGGTTCTTAAAGAAAAACACCAGAAATGACACCAAATGTTAACATGAGGGAGGTGTTAGTCTTAGACAAAAATGGGGTACTTTGTCGTACCGATTCAGAAAATGTCATTAGAAATTAAATGCATCGTGTGGTGGCTCCCTTTTATATAAGAGTTGAAAAATTTAATAGCACAGCATCTTCACAATTCCAAATCAAGTCACCTGGGAAGAGATAAAACGATAGAGTTAATACAAGGTATTTTTATTGGCCTGGTTTAACTGATGATGTTAAAACTTGGTGTAGCGAATGTGATTCGTGTCCTAAACGTAAAACTGGTCCTGTAAAACATAAAGCTTCTCTTTGTTCTTCGATATCGGCTAATGCCCCTATGGAAAGGATAGCGGTTGATATCCTGGGAGGTCTTCAGACATCTAGTAATGGGAACAAATCATAATGGTGGTAGGAGACTATTCTTCCAAGTGGGTAGAGGCTTTCCCTTTGGTCGACCACACAGCTCTCGCCGTAACTGATAAGCTGATAACAGAAATATTTGTAAGGTTTGGGATGCCAAAATTCATCCATTCAGATCAGGGAAGGGAGTTCGAAAGTGATTTATTAAGTGCTATTTGTGGAAAGCTAGGAATACAATGGACCCGCAATAATCCGGACGCCGATAGTCCGGAAAACTCACAATCCGGACGGAAATGTCAGGGAACGGATTTCCGTAACGGTATTTATACTCACTAGTCCGGAAATTTGTATTCCGAATCCGGAACTCCATTTTGGGAACGGAATGTAATTTTCGTTAATAAATTCCCGCAATAATCCGGACAATTTGTTGTCGCGACGTGCTGAGAAAATCCAAGGCTAGCTACAGTCATGTGTACAATACACACTATCACTTGACACTGACTGTGTTGTCATAACGACGGCTGCCAGGTCATAGCCACGGGCGTTTACCTGAACACCTTTCCCACACGGGTACATGCAGTCATGTAACGGTTCATTAGTTTTCTATAGGAGATCAAACTTCAGTGTTGTAATTGAGATACGCAATATATTTTAGCCACACGCTTTTAAACATGTAGTTTGAGTTTGGGTACGGGTACGTACATGTATGTTGTAGATACCTTACTTGTTTCGCATGCTTAATATATCGCTATGAGTATCGGATACAATAAAGTGAGATAATACTCACAAAATTAATAATAATTTTAGATGTGTGTGAATCTATTCGAATTCATCGTCTGTGGTATAAGATATAAAGGCTACGGTATGTGCCATTTACACGTGTGTGATATTGTGCACGAAGTTAGACGTGAACGGGCGCGTGGTTGTTACACACGTCTGTGAGTCAGAAAGCAAAGACTTGTGGAAATGGTGATTAAAAAATGAGTTCATAAAATGTTCACAACTATTTGTTATCATAGTTTTTTTATACCAAGAACGTAGATGATTGATCCTTCGTTCGGCAATATTTGTCGTACGACAGATCAAGAGTGAGATATTATACAAATATTTCATGGGTTACTGTGCTCTAGTTCATAATATTTAACCCGAGGTGGTGGTAATTAACAAACGTTATATTCGGCCTCGTGTGCAATATAATATTTGTTGATTACCACCACCGAGGGGTAAATATTATGAACTAGAGCACAGTAACCCATGGAATATTTGTTTTATTACATAATCACCAGTTTTCAGTTGAATATTGTTATAAAACGAATATGACAATCACTTAACAAAATCATCAACGCCGCACTGTACAGAAAAACTTCAAATCCTATTGAAGTTTGACGTATAGCACACGAACGTCAGGTTGTAACTCCGGTTTGGATGTCTTATTGTCTTCTTTAACATTATTAGACCTGCATGTAGCCTTTTAATTTAACTCATTCATCGTATCAGTCCTCTACTCGATAAACGTCTACATGACGTGCTTGATTCAAGATCCATTAAGTTAGCGCGAAATTGAGCGTGAACCTTTGTGACGTCATAATAACGTAACTCACTGTTACGCGCGATTCCTCGGAAGTTTTCTACAAAACTAGACAACAACAGCGAGGTGTTCCTAAAGCCGTGCAATATAACATCTCGAACCGTGCAATATAACGTTTCCATGGGAGCGTGCAATATAACTTCGAACTGTGCAATATAACAAGGTTTTATTGAACGGTCGGGATGATAGTTGAAAATATTATATTTCCTCATATATAGATTGGTGTAAGCAAATTATGTAATAAATAGTTATATGCATACATAGTACACAGTTAAAGACGTCACGGCCTTATGTTTCGTATTTTGAAAAAGAAATACGTTTATTTAATATTCTTAACGTAATAATATAAGAATAAATAAAAAACATAACAAACGAAGTATTAAGTACTCGTAATCCGGACGGTTTAGGCTGGGAACCAAGGTGTCCGGATTATCGAGGGTCCACTGTACATAAGACTCGAACCTCAACCTATAGGCCTCAGTACATCGTTAAGCTTTAATTACAACGTCTCTATTTGGGAATGAAATTATATACCTCAAAATTATATCGAGTAATACATGTGAAATTATATACAGAATTGCAGGAAATATTGATTTCTAAGTAAATTTCCAACTGTCCGTGAAGCATATCCGAGCTCAAATTGTCGATCGCATGATCTTTCTGCAGAATGTTCTCCAAAACTACCATGATTTCATACACAAGAGTACACAGTTAAATAAATACAAATACCAAGATGTTTTAAGGCTACAGATCATAAAGATTGAATAACAATATAAGCTGTCCTACCTTGAAAGTATGTCCGAAGTGGCATGGTTGACCGCCATTTTTCCGTGAAACATAACATTTCAGTCACGTGATTCCCCAACCTGATTCTATAAGACAAAGTCTTCGTGGGAGAAAGCCAAAAAAATATATATATAAAATCGTAAGTCCTCCATAGTTCGTGAGAAATGTTGAAAATCGTGAGTCTCTCGCCAAAAAAATAAGAGTTTGTGTCCACCAAATGCGTTGTGTAGCCACTGTCAAGGCTAAAACAAATTAAGGGGTATTACTGTTAAACGTGGAAAAGTGAATAAATATTAGGTTGTTTACACGATACTGGCACAGTATTTACTGATAATGATACCCCAAGGAACAAAAGACCATTAATTATATAGAAAATATTAACTTGACATTGATTGTCCTGGTATAAGGACATAAGTATGGCAGTGATAATTGTAAAAAAGAACGGAACAAAAGCAACACAAACGTCCCGGAATAAATTGTTTCCGTAGGCAATATTTACAAGGAGACAGTATAACAAACTCTTATATGAGTATACACAAGTAAAAGGGAATGTTATGATAATTATCATCTATATATGGCCTTCTCAACATAGGGGTGCTAACCAATTAATAGCTTTCAGAAATATCACAGGTATCTGAAAATTATTACACTATATTTGTACCATATCTTATGACAATTTATGAATATGATAATTTCAGTGCATAGTGTAATAGTTATTTGGTCTGTGAGGATAAGTTTCCTATCTGTAATGTGTTAATCAACTTTGATCGTGGCCACTTTTAGGATTGACCACTCGCCCTTCATACCTGACCTTCGTCCATTCCAATAATTTGGTGTTAATTAGCATTGTACACATGTTTATATACTGATTATCGCAGGAGAGGTACTGTAACAACAAATTCTGTCAATGGAAAACTTTTTTGGAAATCCTTGGTTGATACTGAAATACTGGTATATCTCAGGTGACTTTACAGGTGGAAATAAAGACAGCTGATATGAAAAGTATATAATTGCCTCCCTATTGTTTCTCAAAACAACACCTACATTGTACCTATTGTTGATAAATATGTTGGGGTTCAGAGAACACCCCATATAATCAGCCATGTCTTTGTTTTGACGGTTATGTAATACTTGGACCAGGATGTTGTTTACCTGTACACAACGCCATTCACCGAACTCACCTTTAATTACCTGGCCGCGGGCAATTTGCTATTCGGTGGTGTTTATCGGATATTTGATATTGTCTTACTGTCAAGCAGGTAAGGACATCCGTTAATTGGATTGTGATTTTAATTATGGAAACCCCTTACATCTATGTTCTATGTTTTTTTTATTTCAGATTTCAGATTTTATTTCACTCTCAGACATACAAGTATGTAACAGGAGGTCACTATACATAATATAAACATACAGGTATATTGGGCCCATAGCGCAACAGTGCATTGCAATATGTATTAGTGATGTCCATGCTCAATCAATAGATTTTCAGATTTTTTTCAAAAACTTACATATATTTGTCAGAACAGTAATGTTACATATAGTAAACAGGCCTTTCATTTTGATAACACTATATGGTTTCTATAATAGTAACTTGGTATATACATTTCTCGTAAACGTTTCACCATTTCATTACTGCATTGAAACAAATAATGATATCCGTTTCCAATATCAGTAAAACATAGATTACAAGTTCTATTTACTTCAGAGGTCCCAGTCCATCTTCCAGTTTCTATAGGTAAGTGCATATTCGAGGTTCTGAATTTTATGATGATTTGTCTATCTATTGGCTTTAGTTTCACAAGATACTTTTCAAATTCAAAAATACTTTTAAAAATAGAATAAGTACGACCTCTTGATGAATTCTCTATATCATTAAACCATTTTTGTACAAATTGATCTTGTAATCTTTGTTTTACGATATATTTTAAATATTCTCTATTATATGTACATACATTCTGGAAGTCCCATATATAATTCAAACCAGTTTCTTCAGAAATATTTTTAACATTATGTATCCATTTGAATTCCATGATATTATTTGTTTGCAAGTTTAACATCAACTTATATATATTACTTGAAAGATTGTCAGTAGTAATCAATTTGTGCCAGAACATAATATTTCTGTTTTTAACCTCTATATAGTGAGGGAATCTCCATAATTCACCATATACCATGTAATTACACGTACTTTTCCTAACGCCGAGTATACGTTTACAAAACTGTAAATGAAGCTTTTCTATAGCTGTAATATTTTCGTGGCCCCATACTTCTACTGAGTACATCAATATTGGTAAAACAAGGGAATCATATACTTTTAACTGGAGATCAATCGGAAGAGGGATGTTTCTTATTTTCTTGTAAACAGCAAACATAGCTTTTCTTGACTGTTCCAACAGTTTCAATTTCGTTTTATGAAAACTCCCATTATAATTCATCAATATTCCTAAATAAGAAAACGAATCTACAATTTCAATCTCTTTGTTAAATAATGTGAAATGAGGACGAGTTCGAGACTTCCTCTTTGGAAAAATAACAATTTTTGTCTTATTTGTGTTTACTTCACGTTTCCAATTTTCACAATAAATTTCAAATTTATTTAAGGCTGACTGTAGATATTGACACCATTTTTAAAATGAAGATCAAAAGCAAATAAAATAAATTATCCCTAATCATAACTAGGAATATATATTACATATATGTATCTCGTACACAGGTAAAACATTAGTAGAAGTGGACTTATTCAGAAATCAAAAAGGTTCTGGGATTTATTTCAACTAAAGGTTTGATCTTTAAAAAAAACTCCAGTCATGTACTGTAATTATGTTATCGTAGCATATAGCAATCTTCCGTAATTTATAAGGTATTAGTAAGAATTCTAAGCATGTTTCTTCACCGTTTTTGAATCTACATAGTCATACACGAATTCAGGGTTACTGCATTACCACACTAAATATACTTATTGAAACATAACTTATATTTTAGAAAGGTATATTCATAATGCCTGTATACAAGTAATTTCATTTTTCATTTTACCCTTCAAGTGGTCACTTTTTGGATTATACGAAAAATGTTCATATATTATACTATTTAAATCTCGGTATGATATATACAAAAAATCGACAATAAATGTACTTTTTTTAGGATTTAGTATAATTTTAAAATAATGAATTTAAATCTGCACTTATACTATAATTAAGAAACATATATCAGAAATATTATTGTCTTGATGTATTTCTGCTTTTAGTTAACGTCATGGATAAAGTTTCAAAGGCTTTTCGGTTCCAGAGCTGTACCGTTACTCCAATATAAAATAACTGAAAAACAGTCCACATTTTGTTTTTACTCAAAAGCTGTGCCGTGATTGCATCGTTATGGCAGAAATTTGAAATAAAAACACGCATTCTAGATATATTCATGCTTATTTTTGTGATTTTACTCGTAAAAAAATAGTGTTACATTCATACATAATATGTACTGTTTTTATTACACAGATATTTACATTATATGCTCTCTAAATCTCAGTTCAGACAGAGCCGAAGATCATTTTGATATCGCTATCAAATTTGACTGATAATCTAATCTAAAGTTAGATACAATGTATATGCTTGTTTGAATGTTTGAAATGGTGTCAATGCAATGTTTTGAAACTGAAAATATCTACATCATAAAGCTAGAATAACCAATTCCTCGAAAAAAATCAAATTGTACGTAGATCTAACGTATACGTATATATGCTGTATACATGTATAGTACTAGGCTTATTAATTATATAATTACCTTGTGTAGCCGCGAACTACTCTGACATCACAAGATCACGTGACTGCCTAGCTCATTATATCTCAACCGTAGTCGACACTACCCGTAAATCACGACCAAAACCAACCGATAGCTCTAAAAGCTAGGCGATTCGTTGGGTTTTTTTTCCTTTCATATAAAGCAACATCCTGATATAGTATCGAAAAATATTTTTGGCTGCACAAATCCTTTAATTAATAACAAATAACTGTTTTCCTCTCCTATACTTCTCCATCTTTCCCTTTTCTCCTTCATTCTTAAAATATAAAAATTTTGATTCATATTATATATATGTAGTGATATATGTAGCCCATTGCTGTCCATTATGTATATACTCACATTATGTATTCGGGAGTGGACGTTACTAAGTTGGCAAAACTTGTGTCTAATCCCTGTTGTCAATAATTGACGACAGTAAAAATATGTTTAAAAATAAAAAAAAATCCCTAAACTGAATCATCATCATACTGAATTATCTCTGAATCGTCACTGAATCATCAACCATATTAAATCATCACTTTGCTGAATTACTGCCATGCTGAATCATTACTATGCTGAATCATCACTGAAACATCACAATGCTGAATCATCAATGAATCATCATCATGCTGAATCATCACTGAATCATCACAATGCTGATCATCACTGAATCATCACCATGCTGAATCATCACTGAATCATCACAATGCTGAATCATCACTGAATCATCACCATGCTGAATCATCACTGAATCATCACAATGCTGAATCATCAATGAATCATCATCATGCTGAATCATCACTGAATCATCACAATGCTGAATCATCACTGAATCATCATTGAATCATCACCACGCTGAATCATCACTGAATCATCACCATGCTGAATCATCACTGAATCATCACCATGCTGAATCATCACTGAATCATCACCATACTGAATCATTACTGAATCATCATCATGCTGAATCATCACTATGCTGAATGAATCATCACTGAATCAACATCATGCTGAATTATCACTGAATCATCACCATGCTGAATCGTCACTGAATCATCACCATATTGAAACATCACGATATTGAAACATCACCATATATACTGAATCATCACCATGCTGAATCATCACTAAATCATCACTGAATCAACACCATACATGTAGTTTACCATCAGTGAATCATCACCATACTGAATCATCACCATGCTGAATCATTACAATGCTGAATCATCGCTGAATCATCACCATTCTGAATCATCACTGAAGCATTACCATACTGAATCGTCACTGAATCATCACAATACTTAGCCATCATCATGTGCAAGATAATTTTGACACGTTTAATATTCTTATAAAAATAGATGAAATATTACACTGCAAAACATTTCTGTATATTATGCTTCTTTTAGACTAGTATCTTTTAGCATACCATATATTCATAAGAAAACGATAGATTCTCCAATACAGATCAGCATGATACTCCAAGTAACGAGATACCAGTCTACCAGTTGGTACATGTAGACCCCAGCCTGTAAAACGAAACGCAACACCATGTACATCACGGGAAAAGTTTGCATTCAAGTTCAAAATTGTATGTAAACCACTCCACCATCATTCTTAACACAATAAAATTGCTGTTAAACACGCAGAGAGATTCATCACGTCTGAAAAAATTGGACTGCATATTTCCGATAAAGGTATTATATCATAATATAGTAATTTCAACAATAAAAATAACATACCTTTGTAGCAAAAGGAATTTTCAGTAGGAGTGCAAGAACGCTAAACCCGCCTAGTAACCATGGACGTTTGTTGTGCAGAAAGCTTGGGAAATGTTCCTTCAAGATTATCATTACATGTCCAGTTTCAATGGTCTGCAACAGAAACACAAAATGAATGAAAAAATGAAGAAATGTTGGCAACGCCGCGTTATATAAGACAAACAAGAAAGCTTTCCTTTATAGTGGAAATCTTGTCTTTTAAGTATCATCTCATTGACGGATAGATAGAGAGACAGAGAACAAAACACATCCCACTCGATCACATTATACCGACAACAGGCGAACCAGACGACCCATTTCCCTTAAAGCTTGATCAGAAACTACCACTTTTACAGCCGAGGTATGTTGCATAGGGGACATCACACTGGTTTTCCCTCACAGGGGCGTATTATCAAACTTTTTGTGATGTAAGTAAATTTAATAACATTAACTATCCAGACAATTGGTCCGGATGTGGTTATGAGATCCCATCATTATTAGTTCCTCCCCAACCAGGTCCAAGGGTGTAAAATGGCATAAAGGCGACTTCAATCCACACCTTTTATAACACAAAGAGAAAAGAATATTATTAACGATAAATAGTACCTATCTAACCATTCAAATAGTTGGCGTCTGGGTGGTTCCCTAATGCATAATTGTGTCTTCAAGTCTTCAAAATAACATTAGTCTATATATATATTTGATTTATGCATCAATTTCAAAAGGTATAACGTTGCGTAACATGTAATACTGTTATGAATGTAATAAATGTATGTATATATTTTACAGATATGAAAAGAACATTATTTAAACAATTTATGTTCTTTGAGTTTTAAAAAGACTTCTGTATATTTCATTATTAAGAAAATAATACTATAAGATACGTTTATAGGTTAGTGATAAAGTGATATCAATATATGAACACAGATATATATCCATCAGTAAATATGCAGGATGCATTGAAGCGATAGCCACGCCATACCGGGTATCTTTATATTGACAGTTAGTGCATTAAGGGTACACTATATCTTCAAAATATTGAGCATATACATACGTAGGCTAAATATTATTTTGATGTATTAATTTAGAAACTGCATTGCATTAGGAAGTCTCCAAGACCGGTGTATAAAATTAATTTTAAAGTATGTATTTAATGAACAAATAATATGGTCTGACAAATTCTATCGCGCAAATAAATACAATTCCATATTAAGTTGAATAATTGATTAGTAACGATCAATTACATTAGTATTAAACGTATAAGTGTATAAGCGTTGAAAAACAAATCATATTGATAACTCATTTTTTTAGCATATCTTAACACTAATTATCTTCAGCGGTTGTCACTAGTAAGCGGAAGTGAAGTCACAGTTTTTGTAATCTTCAGTATCTTTAGATTATCAAAAGAGTTTTATATTTAATAGGTGTACGGTAACACCACAGTCTCTATTTATAACCTAAATCATTAATGTGTATACGGTAACACCACAGTCTCTAACCCAAATCAGTAATGTGTAAACTGCACGCTGGGGATAGACAACCATAAAGGACTAGAAAAAGCCGAAATGGTAATTTAAAATGATTTCTACCTCGATGTTACCAAGTTTTGTGAAATCTGGCGTTATGAATTACAGCATGCCTTCTGTGGCTCCTGGGAGGACGAGCGCCCGGATCCAAATCAGGATGTCCAGAATTACAGGCAAGATGGCGGTCACGTACATAACCTACAGCAGATAAAATGTCAAAAAAAACATCAATATGGCGGTTAATATTCAGAACATCAAATTACACTGAAATTGCAGACTAATATGGCGGTATTTTTCTATTAAGTCAATGCATCGAATGAAAGTTATTAACCGACATACACAGCTCAATATGACAGTCAAGTACATCATGTAGCACGTGCAGTAAATCATATTACAATAAGATCAAAAAAGATGTTTGTTTAGTCGAACGGGAGGATTTTTTTTCTTCTTCTTTTTAGTGATTTTTCACTCTAAAATGATGGCCGAAACCGGAGTCTGACATCAAATCCCGACTTTTTAATATTTTTTCGTAGAAATGTGGAACAAAAATTAGCGTCGGGGGTAAAAAATTAGGGTCGGTCGGGTAACCCTAAACAGACACGTATAAACACGTATCGCGGTATTTTTTTCCATCTGTGATTTACCTTTCCTAAAGACTTAACACTCTTAACACAGTCCAGGAAGACGATCACACGGACAACAATGTAGTAAAGAATATACATTCCATCAACCTCCCCGATATCTTCTATCCCACTCGATCGACGGAACACTTTGTTCCTATAATTGAAATACTGCAGTTAATGATTCATTCAAAAGAAGCCTTTCAAGAAATCTTTATCGAGGTTTTATGACCAAGCCTTCACAGCATGCACATCTAAGACTTGCCATTGACTAAGGTTTGGTTGGCGTATTTTACGTCCTATTCACAGTCATTTAAGGACTGTCAGGTTTGATGTGATGTTGGAGGAAAACCGACGTATCAGAAGAAAAATTACCAACCAGCGGCCAGTACCCGGTATCTGCACCATATGGGCACTTTACAGAAAACGATCAGATTACTGCCCCTATATTGTATTGAAATTATCGGTTTCTCGTTTTTTCTCAGAATAAATCTAATCACCTCTCACTACAAGGGATGAAAGCATTTGGTTGGGGGCAAATCTCAATAGCCATAATACTTTGTCTGGAACCCACCTGTACCTGATGTTTCTATGTGCATAATAAATGTATGTCATTTTATATTAAAATGTTTGATAAGTTTAAAGTGTTGAATGATTTTTCATTTTGTGTGAGGATGCTTAATGTTATGTAATATACTAGGACGTTTGAATAAAATCTTATTTTGAACAAAAAAAAGGAGAAAGAAAACCTTTCCGCGGTGTAAATCAAATAAAAACATAGCATTTGACTTACATCCAGAATTCTTCTATAGCCGATACTGGTGAAGAAGTAATTAGTGTGACCTATACAAAAGAGGTGAAATATAAAGTAAGTCTAGGGGAAAAAACGACAACTACTTATCTATTACCGTACACAAGATGTGGTCGTGTACTTTAACGTAATACATAGTCAAAAGTAATTTTAAAAAAAAACATTAGTTCAAGCTGTTGCCTGGTTATCATATAACTTAGGTTTTTTTCAATTGAACTTTTCAATTACAAATAAAAAACATAACGACCTGTTTTAAGTCATTTCAAATTTGGGACCATAACATCTCTCATAACAAATGCATGATTGTGATCTCTGATGTTTCAAAAAACTAATTTCAAATACGTTATCATAAAGTGGGCTTTCCTTGGAAGAGCTATACGATGAAATATCCCGGTTGTTGAGACTTTGGTGAAATCCCGTGATGCAGTTCTCCATGTTCCAGGTGTTGTTGCAGCTGGTCCAAGGAAGCTCGGCCTGGACGGAATTCACCAGGTACTCGATGATCCAGGATCGCATCGCAGTGTCATACAACAAACTCACACCGTTGATGATGAGTACAGCTAAACCAAAACCTTGGTAGCAAAAGGATTCGGATAAGAATACATGTTTATTGATAATGTTTTACATGATCAGTGAATGCTTGTTTACCTATTCAGGACTCTTGGCGAATTTAATAACTTTAACGAGTCAGACTTTCCACTGTGTTTAACACTATAGTAAATAGACAAATATTCAAAGGTCACCAAATTTATAAGGTCAAAAATACGTTGAGCATTAAAACAATATGAAAACATACATTAAAATAATGGCCATATATCGCAAAATCTTAAACATTCTCTCAAATATACATCTAAAGATGGGCAGATATGAAAAACTCATATAGGAAAACTGAATAATCCTAAACTTAGCTTTAAACATTTGACAGTTATTGCAAATCTTAAATAGTCCGAAACTAACGCACAACGTCTTAGCTACAAAAGTCAGGTGAAGATTTCATGAGCAATGCGCCCATTAGAACACATGTGTAGTGAGTACAAATTCCTCAAACAATTGTTTTATTTCATCACATTGTCTCAAACGTACCTCTAAACAATTGGCAGATATCCCAGATCATCCACGGCCCCTTGGCCCAGTACTGAGACATGGCAATCTCCATAAAGTTTAACGGGGCACCGCACAGTAACATCAGTATGCTATATGGAATAAGGAATGCTCCTGTGGACAATAGAAATGGAGAATATTACCTGGGTTACCTTGGTAAAGGTTTTTGTATCTAAAAAGATCATTATTACATTGTTGATCTGTATTATAAGGGTATTCATCACTGATGATAACGTTGGTGTCGTTTTATTGTTCAATAAAGACGATTTCTCATTCAGACGTATTGAAAAAAATGTATTTTATGACGTTATGTGTTTATAGGTCATAAAATTCGAGCTGATTTACGTTATCACAAAAATCATAAATGGATTAATGGTGTCAAAAATAAAAGGATTTGAAAATCTATTTCCTTATTGATAAGAGCACAACTGTACGTTAGCAATGTCTTTGGCTGATAGTTATTAAAATGTATATAATGCATGGAATAATTATTGAAAACAAACTGTTTTTGATTTTCCCGGGCGGGGGGGGGGGGGGGGGGCACAAAACCTAAATTGTGTGTTTTTATTATGATAGACGATGATTTAATTATTTATCATCAGGCACAGTGTCCAACAAATAGACACATACTTCTAAAGTAATGTGGCAAACATTTTAAATATAGATCAGCTTTATCATGATATTTCAATATTTGATAAAGAATGTTCTGACAGTACCTACCTCCACCGTTCCTGTACGTCAGATAAGGAAGTCGCCATACATCCGGAAGTCTAAAGGAATAATCTAGCAAAGGACCTCTTTCACGAACAATGGAAATTTGCCCACGAACCAATTTTATTAAAATTAAATGTTATATGTAGCAACATAAATGCAAACCCTCGAAATACATTTAAAAAAATCAAAAGGTCCCGTGGGCCTGTGTTATGGCCAAACTTAAGTTGCCAAGTAGATGGGCATGACAGGGTTCTCTCTTTGATCCAAAAAGGTATCAAAATAATGTTTTAAGTCATCAAACTGTATTATTTTCTGAAGAGTATAAATAATTACATATTATGATTACAAATATGTAGGCAAAATATAACAAATACAAATTTGGCTACATTTTTAAGACAGAAAATGTTGAAATTTTGGGGTGTTATTTCGCCCATGTCAATTATTAACAATGGTGATTCACTCACTTCCAGTTTAAGTGCACCAAAAATACTTTCTAAAAGGTTTTCTCATTACTTGAAGTAAATATTGTGAAAATTTCAGAAAAATTGTGGACCGGTAAATTTGTCGTTTAAAGGTTATAATATTTCAAGGTCTATTTTTAGTAACGATACATAATGATATGAAATATGCTTATTTTGGATCATTAATCACGAATCTAACGGTGTCAACATTAATATGTAATCAAATACTCATCTGTAACGCTTGATATGATTTCAAATTGATTTATTTAGTGATACTTTGTAGAAAAATATTTCATTTTACATATTCCAAATTACAAAACATTTGGGTGTTTTAAGACCATAATAAGCGGTTTTGCATTTGAAGAAGCTTCACTAAATATGTCCTGTTCTAATGATTTATTTTGTAATTATAGAGCATATTTACAGTGAAGAGAGTGATTAAAATGTGATTCTGTAACGGTGTGGTTTTTTCGATTTTAAGTTAATTTGGTCGGAAAACTCTTTATATATCATTTCAGATTAAGATACATTCAATGCCAAAGACTTCTTTAATTATGGAAAATAACTAACTGAATGTAGTAGTTTTAATAATAAAAATGTACGTTATCTATAAGTATATCATCACAACTGGATTATATCTTTATTGTCAAATAATCATATTTGAAATTCCATGTTAGTATCATTTGATGATTAGAAAATGAAATAGCTTTACTGAGTATTAGACACAAAAGAAAGGCTTCGATCACAGTACAATATCCTTGTGGTAAAGAGCGTGTGGCGATGAAACCGTTTTATTTCATACTATATAAAACTGACTTTGGCTTTAAACCTATATGAATTTTATAAGTAATTATGAAGTAATCCTTGTGAACAAAAAAATATCTAAAATGTTAATTGGCGGATATGGTATTAATCGTACAGAGATAATGGAGCAAATGTCAAACAGAAAATGAGAGTGTCTGATCAAACTGGAAATCATTTTGATGCAGTAATATTGCATATACTTTATGTTACTTAGCTTTGTCTCACATATAAATTAATTTATTTGCCCCCCCCCATGTATAATTCATGTTGTGATAACCAAATCTCTTAAAAAATCAAAATTTAATACCTGAAATGATACATCTTAAGCCATTTTGATTGATAGTATGACTGTTTCATTAAGCATAATATATGCTGTTAGTTTTTAAACTGGAAAAAAAAAAAACATTCTTAGTTAACCTTTATGGAATAAATGAAAATTCTAATAAAAATTCAAAAACTCAAAAATCAAACTTCAGTTGATTGATCACAAAATGTTGTGAACAAATCAAAATCTTAAACTGCTAGGAAGAAAATAAATGTAGTAAAATTAATACAACTTTGAACGAAAAAAATCACAAATCATTTTGTCTTGTTTTGTTTTTGTTTTTTTTTAAGATAAGAAATTGTAATGGTGTGATTTGATGCCATTGCCAACACTTTGAAAGCACAATATTTTGAAAAACAACAACATTATACATAAATGTACTAATATACTGGATGTGTGAAAATTGGTAAAAAACTTGATTCTCTTACATAATAATCTACTCCCACACATTTTTTTTCGAAATTTTGTTAATTATTTTACTTTTATGTCTTTCAGTTTAAAAAAAAAAAGAATATTTCTGAGAATGCGGTTGCAATCATCATCTAAGCTTGAAAGAAAAAGTGAATGATAATGCCATAAAATTCAGAAATACTTTGTTATCGTGATTAAACATTTAGATTATTCTACAATATATAGGTTATAAAAGCATATATAATTACTTATAATTTAATGTAACTAATGAGTATTAGATAAGATTAAGAAATTACTTTCTTTGTTTTCTCAATTTTATGATTGAAAATAGCCGTGGTGCGACCATAGTGTAATATTGCTAAAAATAAGACCTTGCCTCACTAAGACCTTTATACGACAAATTTACCGGTATACAATTTTTCTGAAATTTTCACAATATTTACTTCAAGTACATTAAGTGAGAAAACCTTTTAGAAAGTATTTTTGGTGTACTCAAACTGGAAGTGGGTGAATCACCATTGTTGATAATTGACATGGCGAAAATAAACACCCAAAATTTCAACATTTTCTGTCTTAAAAATGTAGCCAAAATTCTATTTGTTACATTTTGCCTGCATATTTGTGATCATGATATGTAATTATTTATACTCTTTAGAAAATAATACCGTTTGATGACAATAAACATTATTTTGATAACTTTTTGGATCAAAAAGGGACCCTACCATACACCTCTACTGGGCAATTTTAATTTGGCCATAGCACAGGCGCCCTGGGACCTTTTGAATTTATTAAACGTATTTCGAGGGTTTGCATTTTTATGTTGCTACATATGACATTTAATTTTGATAAAATTGGTTCGTGGGCAAATATTTCCATTGTTCGTGAAAGATGTCCAATTTACAAGAAACTCAAGGTTTGATATCCTCTTGATCTGACCAAAAATGGCCGTTGTCGGAGCCACCAGACACTGTATCAGGGATAACAACGTTCAGTCTCTGGATCCGTACAGAAATAGCAATGACAATACCAATAGTATCTGTGACATTTTCTGTAGTATCCATGGCATTTCCACTAAATCCGTGACATTTCCACTAGTATCCATGACATTTCCACTAGTATCCAATGACATTTCCATTAGTATCCGTGATATTTTCTCTGGTATCCATGACAGTAAATTGATGATTGTGTTGTTATTTTATACTTTATTAATTGATTGCTTTTAGCGGTATGATTGTGAATTGATCATTGTGTTGGTACTTGTATAATATAATTGATTGCTTTTAGCCGTTGATTGTGAATTGATCATTGCGTTATCAATTTATTGCTTTTAGCGGTTGGATTGTGAATTGATCATAATGTTAAGTATTTGATACTTTATTAATGATTGCTTTTTAGCGTTAGGATTGTGAATTGATCTTTGTGTTGGTATTTGATAATTTATTAATTGATTGCTTTTAGCGGTTAGGATTTGTGTTGGTATCATAATGTGAATTTGATCATTGTGTGATTGGTATTTGATACTTTATCAATTTATTGCTTTTTGTTAGCGGTAGGATTGTGAATTGATCATTGTGGTACTTTGTACTTGTACTTTGATTTTGGTTGCTTTTTGCGTTATTGTGAATTGATTTGTGTTGGTATTGAAATTTACTAATTATTGCAATTGTGATTGCTTTTTTGTTTTTGAGCGGTAGGATTGTGGAATTGATCATGTGTTGGTATTTGATTAATTTATTAATTGATTGGCTTTTAAGGGGATATTTATTGTGAATTGATCTTTGTGTTGGTAAGGATAATTTATGATGGATTGCTTTTAGCTTTATTTTTATTTAATTGATTGTCTTTTTAGCGGTAGGATTGTGAATTGGTGTTGGTATTTTATTATGTGAATTGATTGCTTTTAGTAGCGGTACCTGATTGTGAACATTGATCATTGTAATTTTGATACTTTAATTAATTGATTGCTTTAAGCGTTAGGATTGTGAAATTGATAATTGTGATGGTAACTTGATCATTGTGATTGCTTTTAGCGGTAAGGAATTGGTGATTGTGGAATGTTTGTACTATATTAAATTTATTTGCTTTAAGAGCGGTAGGAAATTGAATAATCATTTAGTATTGAATACATTTTAATAATTGTTTTTAGCGTTAGGATTGTGAATTGATCATTGTGTTTTTGGTATTTGATACTTTATTAATTGCTTTTAGCGTTAGAAATGTGATTGCTTTTAGCGGTTTTAGGCGTAGGATTGTGAATTGATCATTGTGTTGGTATTTGATACTTTATTAATTGGATTGCTTTTAGCAAGGATTGTGAATTGATCATTGTGTTGGTATGATCAATCATTAGCAATTTCAATTGTCTTTTTCCTCAAAGATGAGATTTACAAAATAAAAGGATTTCTCAAAACTTTACAGTTTTACATATCAAATGAGTAGTCAGATTCTATTAAAGTCTACATACAGGATATTTTAACAAGGGCTTCTTTAGAACAAGTTTTTATACTGGTGAAAAATGTCTTTGACGAAATTTTCCAGAAATTGTACGCCGTCTTTAAGAAACATCATATATTCTGCCCATGAGGTAAACATATTTTTGAATTCTTGGCATTCATCCATTCCGAACAGTATTCTCAAAAAGTGTTCGTTGGGATATATCATCAATATAAGTGCACACTTCCGGTCCATATGTCGCGAGAATCTTCTCCATGAATTGAATCCTGTCCAGTTTTGTATGCTGACACTTAGTAGTAAAATGTAAGACGGGATCTATATACAGCTCTTCACATTTTTCGCACACTGTTTCATTCCAAGTTGGAGCAAAGGCTAGCATTTTGGCAACGTATCGTGTTAGGGGTGTGCAATGTATTTCCATTAATTTATTGCTTTTAGCGGTAGGATTGTGAATTTATCATAATGTTGGTATTTGATACTTTATTAATTTATTGCTTTTAGCGGTAGAATTGTGAATTGATCATTGTGTTGGTATTTGATACTTTATTAATATATTGCTTTTAGCGGTTTGATTATGAATTGATCATTGTACAATATATACAGTATTTATACTATTTTTGTGTTAATTAGACATATATACACACGATTAAACACCAATTATTGTTAAAATGACGAATATCGTTTATGCTCTGTAGACGATAGAGCATCTTTAACCCAGCACGTGTATTTCCTTTGTTATACATTTGTAGCTATTATATTGAATGACAGGTTTGATCGTGATTACCTGATATTCAGAATTTAATGAATTTAATAAATTACTTCTTTCATGACATGGATTCAAGCTGGCACCGGTGGTTGTAAAACTACTTTGTGAACTGGTTATGAACAGGAAACCCTTCTACAATATGTCCCTTTCAGAATTGATCGATTTCACAAGTCATCGAAATGATAGATATTCATACTTATTGCAAGAATGAGTTAAATTTAATACACATAATATATAGTATATGGATGTGATTGAAATAGAACTATCTGGACATGGTTGTAATCCGATTCCACGTGTATCTTTCTAATAAGATTATTTAAGGGTTTAAAGTATCTTTCTGGTTGTTCTATCGAAGGCTTTAGTTGAGTAGGGTATCAATATTTTTATCAAGGCTTTTAAGAAATTCGTTTGTAAACCAAGCAATACAGAGGGAAACACATTCATTGAATATTCATTTTAACGTTTCAAATAAGAAAAGTTTAATAATGTTTTTTTTATTAACTTGGTATGAAATAATCGAAAAATATATTCATATTTTATACATCTCTTTCAAACTAAAATCGTATTATTTTCTATCTTACAATTTTTTTTCTGATTCACAGGATAGTTTGAACTTTTGACCTCTAGCACATTATCATTTCGAAGGGACTAACCAGACAATAAATCAATCATGGGACGGATGAGGGGAGGTAACTCCGTAATTCTTAACTCGTTAAAATCCATGAACTGTGTGACGTGACAGCGGGCTATAGTCGTTAAAATCCGTGAACTGTGTGACGTGACAGCGGGCTATAGTCGTTAAAATCCGTGAACTGTGTGACGTGACAGCGGGCTATAGTCGTTAAAATCCGTGAACGGTGTGACGTGACAGTGGGCTATAGTCGTTAAAATCCGTGACTGTGTGAGACAGCGGGCTACTATCTATTTATTGTGTGACGTGACAGCGGGCTATAGTCGTTAAAATCCGTGAACGGTGTGTGACGTGACAGCGGGCTATAGTCGTTAAAATCCGTGAACTGTGTGACGTGACAGTGGGCTATAGTCGTTAAAATCCGTGAACTGTGTGACGTGACAGTGGGCTACTATCTATTTATTGTGTGACGTGACAGCGGGCTACTATCTATTTATTGTGTGACGTGACAGCGGGCTATAGTCGTTAAAATCCGTGAACTGTGTGACGTGACAGTGGGCTACTATCTATTTATTGTGTGACGTGACAGCGGGCTACTATCTATTTATTGTGTGACGTGACAGCGGGCTATAGTCGTTAAAATCCGTGAACTGTGTGACGTGACAGTGGGCTACTATCTATTTATTGTGTGACGTGACAGCGGACTACTATCTATTTATTGTTGTGTGACGTGACAGTGGGCTACTATCTATTTATTGTGTGACGTGACAGTGGGCTACTATCTATTTATTGTGTGACGTGACAGTGGGCTACTATCTATTCATTGTGTGACGTGACAGTGGGCTACTATCTATTTATTGTGTGACGTGACAGCGGGCTACTATCTATTTATTTGTGTGACGTGACAGCGGACTACTATCTATTTATTGTGTGACGTGACAGCGGGCTACTATCTATTTATTGTATGACGTGACAGCGGGCTACTATCTATTTATTGTGTGACGTGAGAGCGGACTACTATCTATTTATTGTGTGACGTGACAGCGGGCTACTATCTATTTATTGTGTGACGTGACAGCGGGCTACTATCTATTTATTGTGTGACGTGAGAGCGGACTACTATCTATTTATTGTGTGACGTGACAGCGGGCTACTATCTATTTATTGTGTGACGTGACAGCGGGCTACTATCTATTTATTGTGTGACGTGACAGCGGGCTACTATCTATTTATTGTGTGACGTGAGAGCGGACTACTATCTATTTATTGTGTGACGTGACAGCGGGCTACTATCTATTTATTGTGTGACGTGACAGTGGGCTACTATCTATTTATTGTGGGACGTGACAGTGGGCTACTATCTATTTATTGTGTGACGTGACAGTGGGCTACTATCTATTTATTGTGTGACGTGACAGTGGGCTACTATCTATTTATTGTGTGACGTGACAGTGGGCTACTATCTATTTATTGTGTGACGTGACAGTGGGCTACTATCTATTTATTGTGTGACGTGACAGTGGGCTACTATCTATTTATTGTGTGACGTGGCAGTGGGCTACTATCTATTTATTGTGTGACGTGACAGTGGGCTATTTTCTAGATTTATTTGTAATCCACACTGCATTCATTGAGGCTATAAACTAACATTTGTGATTTATTGCTAAAATACCAAGAAATAAGTAAGCTTTTTTATAAGTATGATTATTAACCTGTTATAAAGAAATTATTATCATACTTTTGCATGAGTATAATTTTCATTCTGTGATATAGGTTTGTTTATCATACTGTTATATGAGTATGGTTATCATTCTGTTGTATGAGTTGGTTTATTATACTGTTATATGAGTATGATTATCATTCTGTTGTATGGGTTTGTTTATTATACTGTTATATGGGTAGGATTATCATTCTGTTGTATGGGTTTGTTTATTATACTGTTATATGAGTTTGATTATCATTCTGTTGTATGGGTTTGTTTATTATATTGTTATATGAATATGATTATCATTCTGTTGTATGGGTTTGTTTATTATACTGTTATATTAGTATGATTATCATTCTGATGTATGAGTTTGTTTATTATACTGTTATATGGGTATGATGATCATTCTGCTATATGGGTAACTGTTTATATGGGTATGATTATCATTCTGTTGTATGAGTTTGTTTATTATACTGTTATATGAGTATGATTATCATACTGTTGTATGGGTTTGTTTATTATACTGTTATATGAGTATGATTATCATTCTGTTGTATGGGTTTGTTTATTATACTGTTATATGGGTATGATTATCATTCTGTTGTATGGGTTGGTTTATTATACTGTTATATGAGTATGATTATCATTCTGTTGTATGAGTTTGTTTATTATACTGTTATATGAGTATGATTATCATTCTGTTGTATGAGTTTGTTTATTATACTGTTATATGAGTATGGTTTATCATTCTGTTGTATGGGTTTGTTTATCATACTGTTATATGAGTATGGTTATCATTCTGTTGTATGGGTTTGTTTATTATACTGTTATATGAGTATGGTTATCATTCTGTTGTATGGGTTTGTTTATTACACTGTTATATGAGTATGATTTTCATTCTGTTGTATGAGTTTGTTTATTATACTGTTACATGAGTATGGTTATCATTCTGATGTATGAGTTTGTTTATTATACTGTTATATGAGTATGATTATCATTCTGTTGTATGAGTTTGTTTATTATACTGTTATATGAGTATGATTATCATTCTGTTGTATGAGTTTGTTTTATCATACTGTTATATGAGTATGATTATCATTCTGTTGTATGAGTTTGTTTATCATACTGTTATATGAGTATGCTTATCATTCTGTTGTATGAGTTTGTTTATTATACTGTTATCTGAGTATGGTTATCATTCTGTTGTATGGGTTTGTTTATTATACTGTTATATGAGTATGATTATCATTCTGTTGTATGAGTTTGTTTATTATACTGTTATATGAGTATGGTTATCATACTGTTATATAGGTTTGTTTATTATACTGTTATATGAGTATGATTATCATACTGTTATATGGGTTTGTTTATTATACTGTTATATGAGTATGGTTATCATTCTGTTGTATGGGTTTGTTTTATTATACTGTTATATGAGTATGATTTTCATTCTGTTGTATGAGTTTGTTTATTATACTGTTACATGTTGGTTATCATTCTGATGTATGAGTTTGTTTATTATACTGTTATATGAGTATGTTTATGATTCTGTTGTATGGGTTTGTTTATTATACTGTTATATGAGTATGGTTATCATTCTGTTGTATGGGTTTGTTTATTATACTGTTATATGGGTATGACTATCATTCTGTTGTATGAGTTTGTTTATTATACTGTTACATGAGTATGGTTATCATTCTGATGTATGAGTTTGTTTATTATACTGTTATATGAGTATGATTATCATTCTGTTATATGGGTTTGTTTATTATACTGTTATATGGGTATGATTATCATTCTGTTATATGGGTTTGTTTATTATACTGTTATATGGGTATGATTATCATTCTGTTATATGGGTATGTTTATTATACTGTTATATGAGTATGTGAGTATGAATATCATTCTATTGTATGGGTTTGTTTATTATACTGTTATATGGGTATGATTATCATTCTGTTGTATGAGTTTGTTGATTATACTGTTATATGGGTATGATTAACATTCTGTTATATGGGTATGTTTATTATACTGTTATATGAGTATGTGAGTATGAATATCATTCTATTGTATGGGTTTGTTTATTATACTGTTATGTGGGTATGATTATCATTCTGTTGTATGGGTTTGTTTATTATGGTATTTTGTTATATGTTATGGTTTATATCATTCTGTTATATGGGTTGATTTATTATACTGTTATATGGTATTATTATCATTCTGTTATATGGTTGTTTATTATACTGTTATATGAGTATGATTTTCATTCTGTTATATTGGTATGTTTATTAAACTGTTATATGGGTAACTGTTATATGTGTATGATTATTTTACTATTGTATGCGGTTGGTTATCACACTTTTTTATCGATATTTTCTACTGTTATATGGGTATAATTAATACACTGTTTATAATAAAGTTCCATCATAATTGACTAATTGTTTATCATGTTTATCTTACTCGAGTTAGTTAATTATCATAGCTAGTGTCATTTAAAACTCTGGAAATTATCTAAGGAGTGTTTAGATAAGAATTATAAAGTACAGTCACGCACACGTTGAGTAACTTGTTCATTGCATAATTTAAACTCTATATATACCGTTATGACCCTTTGTGTCTCGCCTGTATACAAGGGAGCTTACCATCATACATTGCGTTATAATAACCTTCCGCCATAATACATATATAGTGCCTAAATATATAATATATGTAATATTATATTGTTTATTAGTTTGAATAGGCAACTAACTTGTATAAGGCAAATGCAATGCAATTTAAAAGAAGATACGCTATGCCAAGTAATCCGAACACGACAACCAATCGGAATCAAGAGAGGTAGGAATTAACCAATAAGATTCGATGTAGGTGTTGTGTAAACATAAACGATAAGCAACTGATATTGAGTTTTTTTACATGAGTTTGGCATTGTGAAATATGGATAGTTATGAGATAAAAGTGTTATATGGGTATGATTATATTACTATTTTTTTAAAGTGACTCTTCAGATACTTATAATGGTTACCTTTAAGAACTTTATATCAAATTATCCTTGATGAACATTCAACACAATCTGTATGCTTCACCGTTTTATTCTGTATTCAGGTATGTAATTACAAGACTTGATTTTATTATAAGTGTGATTTTGTAAAACGATTTAATCTGAAATAAGATAAGTCCTCTTCCGGAGTTAACCCGATAGCCAGTTTCGATAGAATCTCCCCGACAACAGGAGCGAGCTTAAAAACCATGACCTGTAAATAAACGACAGGTGTATCAACAATACAATCAAACATTACAGGTATATTGCATGGTTTCAATGGCAAATTAGTGATACTGGAAATGGAATGGTACAATACTGCTACGTCAAATGCTTTTGTTTCACGGTTAGATAAATCTGCTTTGACATAAGAACTTTTCAACGTAACAAATTATGATTTCCTTTTTCTCAGAGAGTCTAATTAAATTTGGTGAAACAATAGAATCATATTACTGAAGAAACTCATTTTGTTTACCTGACTTATTTCAAACCTTTTTTCCTGAAGTTATATATATACATGGTATCTTTATTCCTTTTGTCAATTTTGTTAACATATAATAAAAGTATATTCATTTTGTCAAATTTTAAAATATGATATCGGTTGCATAAGCTAGACATATTAACTGATAAATCACACCCAGCCATTCTAATAAAAAAAACTCAGTTATAATGTATAAGCGATAACCTGTAAATGGACTTGATTATTCGTTATCATAAAACTATTTAAAAAAAAAACCTAGTGATAAGGTAAAAATAGCGCTACCTTGTCCTTGGATGTCACTATTCGTTATTATAACAATTTTTAAAAACGATTAGTGACAATCTTACCTGAAAATCCAGCCCCTATTACAATGTTACTACATGATGGATGCCGATCTAATATGTAGTCTTCGTCTGGTGTGTTCTGTAAACCAATAAAAACATTTGATTTGGTTAGTTGTTTGACGTCATATTACCAGCCAGGGTCATTTAATGAGATATCAGGTTAAACTAGTGAAGGAAATCCGGAGTACCCGGAGATAACCACAGCCAAGCAGTCAGTTATTATTTTATATCATATCACCACCCAGGGTCATTTGAGGAAAATAGGCTTACAAAGTGTAGGAAATCCGGAGTACCCGGAAATAACTACATCCAAACGGTCAGTAACTGATAATTCCAAAAATGGGATTAGAACTCGCAACCTAGAGGTTTAGGGCTTGTGATAACATGTCGGCTCATTTTAGCAAATAGGCCAACAAATGCAAACAGTGACTGGGCAACTTTTTAAAGTTTAGTGTTCACAGATGATCCTATCTGTACAAGACCCTATATTAGATCGGCCTTTTCATTCAAACTCAAGGTAAATGACAGATCAATTACATCGTTGGAATGTGGGAAAATTGTTTCAATTTCACTAATAAATCTATAGGAAAAAACACTAAATGTGTATTTCAATCGGTTACCTATCTTGGATTTTTGTTACAGCACAATCCCGTCTGTACAACTTGTGTAGAACTTTAACATGGAAAATGGACAACTAACGATAAATATAGATCAACCTGACCTTCGGATCCGGTGACTGTTTAATCATGTGGTTGGTTTTTTTTTTTTTTTTGATAGTACAGGTGAGATCAGGTGACTTTTAAATCGTGTGGTTCTTTTGTTGATAATACAGGTGATTTACTCCTGGTGGATTAATGTAGCGTGTAAAATAACCAAGACTTATGTCATTTATTTGATTAATTACTTGATTGTCTGAGGCAGCATGAACATTTTCGACTTTCAATAATAGGTTAAAGGTCGTCTTTATTTCATGTCTTTTAAAACAAAATGTTTTTGTAAAACATTTTGCAAAAGCGCCGGCATTGCAAAATGTCCTAATTTTATAAGCGAGTTTATAATGATATAAACGGTTTTCTCGTTGCCATGACTTGTCTCTGATTGGGTAATGTTAATTACAATTTATCTCGCATTCATGCAGGTTTTCTCTTACATGGGGACACTTGCCTTAAAGATCACAATTATTTCCATTAAAGTTAATGTTTTTTATTATTATTCCGCATCTTTTAGTCTTCGTTAACGTTGTTCCCTTCAATTGGTGTTGTTATATAGTTTACAAGTGTACTTTTCTTATGACATATCTTGGGACCATTGAGCATATGTTATCACAATTGAAATTTGATGAATAATTGTTTCCGATAAACACAGTTGAAAATGTAGACATATATAAACATATGACAATCAAAACGGTAGAAATAACCTGTGGATATGATGTTATCTAACTACCTAAATATGCAGGTAAAACTATGATTTATCGTGAAATCAGACAATTATGTGACCTCACTCACCTACAGATATAAAGTGACCCACTATGACGTATGAATTATACGATAAAGGCTTGTCAGATATTGCGTGACCGATTTGATAAAGGAAAAACCAGGACGGCGTCATTCGAGATATTCATATATATAATATCACGTCTGACTTTAAGTTTAACACAAATCAAATAATTATGCTAATGTCTTTAAATTTACGTATTGAGGTGTGAAAAAAGCACTTTTGGTCATTAACATTTAATAGGAGCGATGGCTGACTGGTTGAGATGTCCAAACATATTACCACAAGCCCTGCACCTCTGGATGTCGATTTCAAATCACACTTATGACAGTTTTCCGGTAACAACCATAGATCGGTGGGTTTTCTGTGGGTATTCCGGGTTTCCTCGATCTCTTAACATTTGTTGGCCCTTAAATATCCCTAGTGATTAATGTAACATACGACCGAAGCGAACAATATCAGGCCAAAAATATATATGTTTCAAGCACTTCTACCTGCTCTAGTTTTAGCTCCGACCTTAGATACGTTATCACTCTTTCAAAAAAAGATAAAAATTGTTGTGTTCAAAGCAGTTGTAATAGTTGTCTCAACTTTTATTTTTAGTTTCATCTTTTAAGTGCCATGATAAATATAACCACAATAAACAGAGATAAAGGATTTCTAGCCACCTTGAATATTGGAAGATAATGTCAAATTATATAGTAATAAAGTAAATGACACCCCCGAACCCCATCTCAAAAAATCCTACCGACCTACCCTGTGCTTTTCAGTCCTGTGATATGAAACAAACATACACGTATGTTTGGCCTTACTGGGGTTTAGAACGATAACGACTATTACCAAAACTCAAAATGAGGTTATCTGTGAAAGGTGCATTAATAATAAGTCATGTATCCAGTAATGAAATTCACTTTTGGAAAACAGACACATGTGTTGGCTTTAACTAAACTATAATGAAACGTAAACGGCGTTATGCTGGTCTCATCCTATTAACAATACTTTGCTGGTAGATTGTGACAAACGTTCTCCCATTTTTTTCAAGAACTGTCAAATAGACAAGGATATATCGACCCTCATGAAAGATTTTGACTGTTCAAAACAATCCTATCGCGATATCGCTGCCCAAAGATCTTCAGTTAATGTATAACATAATAATTATCAAACATTCTCTCCAAAAACAGACGTAGAACAATAAATAGATAAAACAAAATATTCAAATATTTTCCCGTATAAATGACGCAAGGCAGTACAACACAGTGAATAAGAGATAAATAATCTACCGTATATATACACGACTCCTTTATAACAGGCCATGGTTCAAGGCCGGGCACGTGTTCTCTAACGTAACTTTGTAGAGCTTTCTCCACCCATTGGTCATCAACATCATCTCGGGAGTCTGGGTCTACGGTAGGGCCGTAGTGTAGACACACCTGTTACAAATATTACAACATCATTTGATGATACAACATAGAGGTATTATGTATTTTCCCCTATTTAGGTAGTGATATTGTACATGTCTGTATTATATTTTCGCATCACTCCATGTGTTGGCTTGAACATATCTAAGTTGATCAAAAGTATATATCCATCATGACTAACATTAAGTAGTAGTATTGCTTGTGACTCGCTTAGTGTTGTGTAGTTTGTAAATGTAGGTGAAATATGAGATAAATGGCATATTTAGGGAATTCCACAATACCTTTTTGTGGCCAAATAGCTTTGCCATCATGTTACCTTGTGTCTATATCAGGTACTTCCTCCGTTTATGTGACTAACAGAGATTAGTTTACAACTTGATTTTGTTTAACTGCACCTAAGAAGTGATATATTGTATATAAACATACAAAATATCACTAGCATAAACAGGGAAATACTCGTTAAAGCGTTCATCCTTAACGACATGACGTCTGGTCAAAATCACGATATTGACACAGCAATAAAATTGTTTTTTTATTTAAATACACACAGTTGTCATCGCTAATCCTTCTCTTAAAAACAGTATTACCAAAAAAATATTGACCTCCTCTTGGCCAAAGTGTGATAGGCAGCAATATTTTCAAATGGTGTTACTTTACCTTGACTAACTCCGGATACTCTTCACAAGGAACTCCATACACAAGGTAAGGACCTATAGCATTCATCTGGGAAAATACCGGGAACTGTCGAGATCTAAACGTACCTTTGACCTTCTCTTTCCAGTAACAAACCTTGACTCTCTGTGTCTGAATCGAATCAGAAAATGGGACACTGTCGATATATCTAAAAGCTCAATGAAGAAGTTCACTTTAAATGATACCAACAACTTGCGAAAATTATTAAGTTGTAAAACTACTACGAAGTTAAAAATACTGCAGCACACACATTCAATCTCGTTCTAAAATTGCGTTTTTTACTTGGAAAGGACAGTTGCATCGGTTTTGTTATGACATTTGTGAAGATAAACAGCATCATATTAAAAGGGATGGCATTTTCCAAGAACAGCAGGTATGAATGTTGTTTTACCTGAAGAGGAACATCTAATCCAATACTGGTCAGCATTTTACTGGCCCATGGTCCCACGCACAATACAACCGCCTTGGCTCGATACAGCCTTGCCTCTGTCTTAACAGATATTATTTTTCCAGGAATGATTTCCATCATTTTTTCGCCGTCCTTGAACATTCCCCCAAGATTTCGGTATTGATTCTGAATTTCAGAGAAGAATTGGGATGATTTAAGTATTTAAACACCCTCCTATTTAGAACAAAACAACATGCAAATGAAAAACATTTCAACAAAAATAAAACGGTGAAGAAATGTAAATGATTCTAGATGTTTCTTTGGACCACCACCAGCAAAGATTATTTACAATAACTGCAAGCTGTTTTAAAATAAAAACAAGAATTGAGTTACCGTCAACTATACAACTTTAGGTTCCTAAAATATAATACACAAGAAACAACTACAAACAAAAAGGATCCGGTCTATAGAAATTATTTAAAAACTTGTTTTTCTTAAAAGCTGTAACAAGAACTGTTTATGGGAGGAGTGTTTTGTATGCACTGCATGATGGTGAGTCACCATGTCCTTTCTCTTATGCTAACCCTTTACACGACAGAGCATTTTACTGCAATCCATTAAACATATCAAATATCCACCTCCTACGCACGGGAAATGATATATAATATAAACAGTTGTTATATGACTGTGTGTTTTGCCGTATTCCAGCAGTGGTCTAGACAGCTCGGCAAAGGTCTTGACAAAATGCAATGTCAACCTGTGACCGATGAGCACCTATTAAGAGGTTGATATTGCAATTCTGGTAACCTGGCTATAAATAGACACATTTTTACCAATCAAAATAAAGCATTGTCGATCATCGGGCATAAGTATGGTAGAATTGGGAAAGATATCTTAGACATGTTAAATGTTGCTGTATGTCCGAAGATTATATTGTGAGTATAAACAGAAGTACTACAAATACCTACTAAGGAATATATAGATAATATTTTATCGTTTCATTTAACAAACAATTATTGTCTTTTTGTAGGTGAATACGAGGGATTGTTAAACCTTTAAAAGGTGATATTTCCCTCGGTCTTCGGCCTCGGGGAATACCACCTTTCTCAGGTTTAACTATTCCTCTATTCCTCTATTCACCTACAAAAAGTCAATATTTGTATATTATTGTCTTATCAATAAATTTTTCACTGGATCAAGGATTTATATCATTATCTCACAACTGGCCGTAAAAATGACGTTTTCGTGTGTACCTCCATCTGAATTAACGGCGCAATGATTCCATAGAAAAAAAGAGTCCCTCGAGAAATTTGAAATTGCTTAGATTGAATAACAAGGATTCACTTGAATAACTATTTTATGTTATGTATTCCCATCATTGATTATTTCCCATATATTCTAATGTTTTGATTACATCTCTATCCTTTAACCATCTATTCAAGTGAATCCTTTATACTTCAACTTTTGTTTGCTACGAGCATTTTCAGTGGCTTAAATTTTTACTTTATCAGCCCCTACAGGAAAGAAAATGGCGTCGCCGTTTTTCGTTATTTTTCAATAACATAAACAATATATTAGAATTAATCCTTAATAAAATATATTCATGTATTACCTGTATAGCAGTTAGTGCCCTGCCAGCCAATATTAGACCCCCGCTAAGGTCTAAAACAGCGCCTCCTATATCTGGGGAGAACGACAGCATAGGGTATGTGTCACGAAGTTGTTTGTCACTCAGTCTTCGAAACGGAGTTTTATTCTTCTGCAAACACATTGCTGTTTCATCAATGTAGTTTATGCCTTTTTGACCGATGCACAGCAACCCAGTTTGTCTGAAAATAGTTTTTGTTTTCATATCGCCCCATTTACAGTACAATGCAATGATACGATGGTGGAATACATGAGAGAGTTTACCAAAATAACCACTTTCACAGGTCTATACAAAAAGTTTTACACGCGTGTCTATGTTATTTTTGTAATTTCTGCAAAAGCAACATGAACTTGTAAGTTTTCAATTTAATAAATACCTTTAATAAAAAACCTCCAAAATACGACGATGTCGGCCACATTTACTTAGTCAAAAGCATTTGCTTAATTTGCTCATTAAGCACTTAAATGTTCCGGTCACAAATCTCATTTTAATACCAAGTCATAACTTTGGGTTGACATTTGATCATGCCAAAACTAAGTTAATTCCACCCTAGGGTCACATGAGCCTGGCGACAGTGAATATGTCTGCAAATGTTAGCTTAATGTAATACAGTTTGAAATGTTAACTTACTTAAAAAGTGCTTGGTTAGACAGTTCCTCGAGTTGTCTCCACATTCGGAACGCCTTGGTCATCATCTTGGTATAGTATTCCTTGTCTCCATATGCACTTCGGATTGTTCTAGATTGACCATGAGAACTCCCACGAGTATGGGGCAATGGAAACTGCAAAACATGATAAATGAGAAGTAAAAGTAAAAACATGGGTCATTTAATTCTATTGCAGAATATTGTTATTGTCTGATGTTAAAAACAATCGGAATTGGACATCATGCCTTTACACACCCTTTCATATTAACAGTACATACAAATCAGTAAGTATATATAAACATTGATAATGTCGATTACTATTTCAGCAAATAATGACGATATCCTTAAACATCAAGCTAGATATTGATAAACATCATATACAAAAAGTCTCATAGTTTATAGCATTACAAACAGAACAAAATACAGGATATTCAACGAAATTGATGTGTCTTTAATGAAGTGTCTTTATAACCGAATCATCGAATTGAAGCCTGTCGTCTTAATTTTCGTTTTTTTTCACGATCAAATTTCAAGCGTTTACTTTAGTACCAAATTTATCAAATGTTACACATCACTAAGACAATTTATAGTTTGCGAGCTAAACTTAATTCTAATTAAACTTCAAACCTATATCTGTAAATTACATGAGCGCGTGTAAAACAAGGGCAATTAATAAGTGTCAACAACAACGGGAGCTTCCGGTTGAATGGCGGACCAGTGAGGCGGTGAGTGAACCTGCTCCGGTTTATTTTGAAAATATATTGAAAAAGACTCCATGAACGGTCTTCTCTGTTGAAAAACTTTGTGCTCTTTGTAACACTGTATATACATATCTCAAAAGCGGAGATATAGCAAAACCCAATTACGTGCTTTGAACTTGCCTTTTACATACCCGTATTTCAACATTTGTGCACGTGCACACGTGTGTGTAGGCCAATATAGTACGTTATGTCGAGTACACATACAGGCCGTGTACCGAGTGACCATGAACGACCCAGCTCACCTATGGACTCAAGTGGTGAGGCTCCCAAGGGGAGTGGTGCTAATCCGGGTTCGTCTATCGCTAATAATGATAATTTAGCCGACGCATATAAGTGCAATGGGTTTGAGGATATTGGCAAATGCTTCATGAAACTCCACCTCCAGATATCGGGTGTACAAGCCGACGTCGAGTGTCTAAAGACAAAGGTGTCCAATTTAGAGCAGTTCGCGGAGCACTCAAATGAAAGTATACGGACTATCCATGAAGAGACTATTCCTAACATCGAGGATAAAATCGCAGCGGTAGATAATGAGAGAGTGAAGCTTGACATGTGGGGGAGAAAATGGAACTTGATTATCAGAGGTGTAAAGGGCGATTCGAAAGAAAATCCCAGAAATACTGAGAAGGTTGTAAGAGAATTCCTCATCACAACCTTGAAAATGGAGGAATCATTTTCTAAAACCGTTCTCTTGACAGCCGTCCACAGACTCCAAGGAGGCTCTGAAGGATGTCCTAACATCATTATTAGGTTGAGTAGCCTTTTGGACAGGGACGACATCATGAACGCCGCATATAAACTAAAAAGGGGTTCCGGTTTCAGCGTGATCCCTGATCTGCCAAACGTCGTAAGTAAGCGTCGGTCTTCCCTGCTTGAAAAACGCTGGAAAATGCCCCCACGGGAAAGGAACAATTACAAGCTGATATATAGAAAGGACCACCCTTTTGTAGAATTGGTTGAGAAACGTCATCGATAATTAAAAAAAAAAGACCAAGTGATTCAAATCTGAACTTATGAAAATAAAAAAATAAAAAATAAAAAGATATGTTATACATACTTTTGTACATGGTCCTTTTAGAACTTTGTTTTCTAAATAAGTACATTGCGTTATTCTATAAAATGTTACCTGTGTAAGAATTACAAAATACTTTGATACATTAAATTATTTTATTTAAATCTCATTTTTCACACTTGACTGAATAATAAATATGTAAACTTTCTCTGAGCTTATATATTGAAAAAAATTGACTGTTCAAATAAGGAATTATAAGTGAGAATATACGTCCTTGGTTCAAAATAAGATTTTTTTTCTTAAATTGTTGCGTGACTTACTGTTTGGCAAGGGAGGGAACTTTGTAACGCTTTACATGCACAGTATATAATATTATATGTATATAGTATTTTAGACAATTAGTCTGATTTATATAAAGCTCCACCATAAAAATATGAACAATGGTAAACATACAGGTTGATTCTTGGAAATAACAGTTTAGTGCAGTACTTTTGTGTAGGCGGATTACTGACTTTTTTCCCACCATGCGAATCTATATTAAGTGTTAACTCGGCATCAATTTCCGAATCAAAGCTAGTTTTTAACTTTAACCTTAAATGATAAAATATATATTGAATTGTAATTGAAAACTGCTTGTTCTTTTTTGTTTGTCATGAGTATTATGTTACGAAAACTAATTAATGAGAAGTTTATGTGTTGGCGCTTTCATTGAGCCGACTAAAAAATGAGTTGTCATTTAGTGATGCCAAACAGAGTTATCTGTACTTCCGGCGTAAACAGCTAGGCTATGACACGAGGATTGGTACATCATGTTTTTTATTGTATGTAAGTCGCCTATCTACATGTATGTTGGCAGGTCAAATTGAAAAGTGGAATCAAATTGAAATCTTCTGCATTCTATGTATATAAAACCGAAACAGTGATTTGAATAATAGCTTTTGTATAAGTATTTTTCGCTGTTCTTATGAACTCAGACACGTGTGAATTATTTGAAGATTATGATATTTATACTAAGATACAATACATTAGGCCGTTTACGTACAGATGTACCTGGTATCGCTGTAAGCCATAGGCCAATTCAAAAGGGAAAATATCACATACTATTATTATTACGATTATCATTCGTTGTTATTGTTCTGTTTAAATATGAACCGAAACTTACACACGTGCTTTTATTTATTTAGTTATAATCAGTATAATGTAATTGTAACTTCTGACTTACTCAATCGTTTTCAGAAGTACATTTGTAGTTATTGTTGTACGAATTAATGAAGACAGTACTGGGTTAAAGAGTTTGAAAAATTCTTCATCGTCTCATTTAAACTTTTAATATTTTTTCTTTGCTTTTTGTTTCTTTGGTTTGAGCCGGAGTGGGGGAGCTAGGTCATATATTCACATCCGGGAATGTTAAGTAAATATGAGACAGGAATTCGTAGTTGCTTTCTTTGTCTCTGCTTATTTTTGCTCTTTTTTATGATTGGGAACAGGGAAGGGATATACTTAAATTGTAAAATCAGTTACATTCGTTTTCTATGTTTTTTCAAATACATGTACAAGTCAAAGCTGTATGTATGTGCTAGGTCTTGGAACAAACATTTTTGTAGTTACAGTATGTATATTTTGTGTATATGCTTTTATCTTATCTGTCAATCTTATATCTATATAGATTATAAATATATATGGATGAATTGAAAATATGTAGCGTTAATTGTAGAGGTTTAGCCTCTGATTCTGTGAAGCGAAGAGACATTTTCGAAAAGTATAAAAAGAAAAGTGATATCATTTTCCTGATCGATACCCATTCAACTGAAGAAGTAGAAAAAAAATGGAAAGATGAATGGGGTTATCAGGCATGGTTTAATTCATATTCCTCAAATAGTCGTGGGGTTGGGATTCTTTTTAATAACACTTTTTGGCTATAAACTACTGTCTATTACCCGAGACAAAACTGGAAATATTCTTATTCTTGACATTGTACTTGCTTCTTCTGATAAAAACATAACTCTAGTGGCAGTTTATGGCCCAAATGATACCAATGTTAATTTTTATCATTATCTTTCACAGCAACTTCAATTGCGACAGAACACTTCTTTTATTTTAGGAGGAGATTGGAATGCTCCACAGAGTTATGATGTAGATACCAAGAATTATGTTAACAGAAATAATGAGGTAAATCGAAAAGAAATTCTTGCATTAATGGAACTATTTGATCTTTTGGATATTTGGAAAAAAACAAATACTGATAAACATTTATTCACTTGGCAAGGTCCACATAGAAAACAAGCCAGGTTAGATTATTTTTTAATATCTTCAGATTTATCTCCCTTTGTTTGTAGTTCTAAAATTGGTTCAAGCTATCGTTCTGACCATTCACCCATATTTTTGAATTTAAAATTTGTAAATCAACCAAAAGGGCGGGGAACATGGAAGTTTAATAATAGTCTGCTGGGTGACCCAGAATATGTAAATATTGTTAAAAATTGTATTAGAGATACCATAAACATTTATGCTATTAATCCAGAAGAAGATGACCAAAATTTAATTAATTATACAATAAGCCATCAATTATTGTGGGAAACTATGAAATTAATGATTAGAGGAAAAACAATTGCTTATTCTTCATTCAAAAAAAAGGAAAGAGAGAAAATAGAAAAAAACCTTGAGCAAAAACTTGAAAGTTTAAATCATGAAAAGGAAAGAAGGGCTAAAGTCATTGAGGAGGTTGAAAATGAATTGATACTTATTAGAGAAAGTAAAATAAAAGGTATTATAATGAGAGCCAAATCCCAATGGAAAGTCGAAGGTGAGCGAAGTTCTAAGTTTTTTTGTAATCTAGAGAAAAGGCACTACCAAGAAAAAATTATACCAAAGCTTTTAAAAGATACTGGTGATGAAATTACAGATCTACAAGATATTTTAAATGAACAAAAACATTATTATGAATGTCTCTACTCTAGTACCACTAATGACAATGAAACAGCAAATACAGATAATTTATTTTTTAACAATGATAATCCTTTTATAACCAAACTCTCTGTTGAGCAACAAAATATTCTAGAAGGTGATATTAATTATGACGAATGTCTTAAATCATTAAAAAATATGAATAATAATAAGTCACCAGGTTTGGATGGGTTTACTGTGGAATTTTATAAATTTTTCTGGGCTGATATTTATAATTTTTTGATAAATTCTTTTAATCAAGCACATGAACTTGGTATGCTCTCAATTAGTCAACGTCAGGGTATGATAACTTGTATCCCGAAAGAAGGTAAGTCAAAATTATATCTTAAAAATTGGAGACCCATTACTCTATTAAATGTAGACTATAAGATTGTATCATCAATTATTTCTAATAGATTTAAAATAGTATTAAATAGTATCATCAGTGAAACTCAAAAGGGGTTTTTAAAAGGTAGATATATTGGGGAGTGCAGTAGAATAATTAATGATTTGATATTTAAAACAGAAAAAGAGAATATCCCAGGTTTACTTTTGCTAATTGATTTTGAAAAAGCTTTCGATTCTTTAGACTTTAATTTTATTTTGAAAACTCTCTCTTTTTATGGTTTTGGTCCTTCTTTTTTAAATTGGATAAAAACTTTTTATAATGATAGTTCATGTTGTGTGACAAATAATGGTCATTGTTCTGAATTTTTTAAAATTTCTCGTGGAGTTAGGCAGGGTGACCCCATCAGTCCATATATTTTTTATTCTTTGTGTTGAAATTTTAAGCGCAACAATTAAATTCCATCCTGATATACAAGGTATCACAATAAATCACTCTGAATATCTAATTAATCAATTTGCTGATGACACTTCCTTCACATTATCAGATGATCCACACTCTATGAATATTGTTCTTGATATTTTACAGGATTTTGGCCATATATCAGGTCTTAAGATAAACATTGAAAAAACCCAGGCAATATGGATTGGGGCAAAAAGGGGTTGTGGTGAGGAAATACTTCCAGAAAGAAATTTAAGCTGGAATCATCAAGGGAAATTTAAATTACTTGGCATTTCATACAATCTCCAATCAGAAAATATATTTTATGATAATTTTGTTCAAAAATTAACTTCTGTTAAAAGACTTCTAAATGACTGGTCCTTTAGAAATCTTACATACATTGGTAAAGTAACTGTAATAAAAAGTCTAGCTCTACCCATTTTTATCCAATCAATGACAGTTTTACCTGATCCGCCTCCTCAAATTGTGCAAGAACTCCAGAAGTGTTTTTTTGAATTTATTTGGAACAATAAAATAGATAAAGTAAAACGAAAAGTAATGTATGGTGATTATGAAGAAGGTGGACTACGTGTTCCGCATATTTTAACTTTTTGTCATGCTTTGAAAATGTGTTGGATACAAAAAACTAATAGACCCATCAAATTGTTCTCCATGGAAGTCACTTCTTTTAGATGATATTGAAGCTTATGAAGGGGACAAGGTCTTAAGGCTAAGAAAAGAAGGGATTTTGGAAATAAGTAGATCTTTAAATACTTTTTGGAAAGAAATTTTTAAGATATGGGCTGAGCTAAGTGGAGAGGAACTCCCCACAACCCCAGTTTTAGTTGCCTCACAACCATTATGGTTAAATAATTTCATAAAGATTGATAACAAAACTTTTATCTACAAACATTGGTGTGAAAAAAATATTTTTTTTATTAATGATTTGATAGAAAACAATGTACTTGTAACTTATGAAAGGTTTTGTGATAAATATAACCTGACAATTAATTTTCTTGAATTTTATAGTGTAATGAATTCAATTCCAAGGCAATGGAAGAGTATATTGCTTGAACAGGAAAATGACTTAATCAATTTGAATCAAAACAAATTTATTCAATATCTTAAGAAATATGATAAGATTACAAAATACTTTTACCATCTTATGCTAAAACCGATTATTGAATATCCACTTAAAAGTCAAAATTCATGGCAGGAGATTTTGCATGTCAACATCCCAAGAGAGGTTTGGAATAAGATTTTCATCATACCTTATAATGTTACAGATGATATAAAACTTCAAAACTTTCAATTTAAATTTCTCCATAAAATAATATATACCAATTGCAAATTAATGCAATGTAAAATGAGTGAAACAGAAAGATGTTCTTTTTGCAAAGATGGTCGAGAAACACTCATGCACCTCTTTTGGGAATGTTGCCATGTTCAATCTCTTTGGACATCCTTTTTGAATTTATTAAAATCAAACTATGACATTGAGCTGGGCAGAGACCCAATGATAATGGGTTTTGGTATTGTAGACAATGTTTTTAGCTATTAATTGAATTTTTGATATATTATTGTTGAAATAATATATATACTATTGTAAATTAAAATCAAAAACTCCTTCTATTGGAGAGTGGAAAGCTTATACTTTATTTTACAAAGAAATTGAAAATTTTGATTTAATTTCATATTCAGAGAGAAAAAAAAACAAAATAAAGCAAAAGTGGGTTTTTGTGGCCAATTTTTTTGGAGATTAGCGGAAGAAAGATACAAATCAAATTTACATAGTTTATGTATGTATTTATAATTGACAACTTCCTGAACTTTCAGTACATGTATGCCATTTGTTTTTCTTACTGTGTGTTGATTTGTAACATGGAAAATGAATGTAACAACAAAAAAGCTGAATAAAAAAAAAAAAAAAAAAACTTTCAAATCGCTTTGTACGGAGAAGGGAACGAAGTAGTTATTTCAAAAACTATATCTCCTTCTTTGATTTGTTTCAAATCCATAATGAATAAAAATGATAAACTAGTAGTTAATAACTTTACAAAGGATTTAACAGAAACGTCCTTAGCGGAGAACGAAGACTGAGCGCAAATGCCCATTTTTAATTAATTGGATATACTTAAATGTACACACAACTGACAAACAACCGAACGAATTAACCAACCAGCGGAACAACCAAAGAATTAAGGGGAAGGACGGGCGTCAATTGAACTATATAACAAGAGAATGAACCAACGTATTTAGTCATGATGTACATGTATGGTTATGAATGCAAGTACCTTCTATTGATATTTCTAGTTTGATGCAAATGAAAACATATTTGTGGTAAATTATTCAAGCGGTGAAAGTAATAAAATCAGTTTAAAACTCCTCTATCACTTTTTCACGTTGCTTTAATTCTCTTTAAAGGCCTAGTACAACCTGATATGTTTTATCGTTAGACTTTTGCCAGAACTATCGAACATACGATATAATGACTGAAACATTTTAAAATTGATAAACCTATTGACTGTACTTCTAGATGGGGCAGGACACTTTTCCTTTGGTTTAGCACTGAGTTAACTAACATTGCGATAATTATTTAAGATAAATATATTAATGCACAAAAATACAATTATTGTATTCAGAGTAAGAGCTAAGTATTTGATATAATTAGCGAGGAATTGTACTCAAAGATGATAAGATAAATTTTATTACAACTGAATCAAGCATGTACTTATAATATTCCACATACAACAGCTTAATTAGTTTCTAAAAACTCGACTGATTTGGGGGGTCATCAAGGACCAAAACCATATATGGTCCTTTGTACTTAATTTTAGATGTATTTTGAACAGAAAATTATACTAAAATTTAAGCACGTCTTGTGGTATAGATAAATGGACTGTACACTAACTCACACACCAATACGACATCGTTTAGATACAGAGAAGTAATCTATCGCCTTCAAAGTAACAATTATCTAAATATAGTTAACTGTGCATAGTGATAAAAGAGGAATGGCATTGAACAGATTTCACAATTGATATCACTTAAAGAAGGAACAAACTAGTTTTCCATAATTAGAGAGCCAATCACATGAAACATGATCAAAGAATACATTGGTTAGAGGAAGGAAAATATGTACTGTTATCAATGTTATGATTACTTACGTGTAAGTCACAAACCTAGTAAATAAACTGAAACTTAAATAAAGAAAAATGAAATTATCCATCTTGTTTAAGAATAATTATGCAAAGATAAAACAAATACCTGCTCGATAAGACATGTTGATTTCCCGGCCCTACGGGCATGGTAGGCAGTGTAAGACCCCACTATCCCGGCCCCTACAACTATGACGTCATACACTGTATCTTCAGCCATTGTATTGTTTGATTGGGACTGCTGTCTATTTTTTAAATTGCTTTCTTCTTTCTATCTTTCAATCTCGGATACACACGCCTGCGGATATAGATAAACAGTAACCACGGTACCACAAGGTTGTCATATCACAACAGTTATGTTAATCAGCCAAACACAGTGGTCGAACTGGGATGTGAATTCCAAAAATAGTGATTACATCCTATAGGGTCATATAGGCTTAGTGACAGGAATAATTTAAGTCATATTCAATTAATGGTATCGTCTGTCAACTTCTAGACCTACTTTATCTCCAGTAGGTATGATCTAGGTAGCCATGAGATTAACATCTCAAATTTTGTCCCCTTTACGATCATTTAGTTGGACATTAGTCACCCACAATGTGTTGCTAAATATCATCTTATAAAAGTGATCTCTATAAACGTGGAAAATCCAGAAGATACTTAGTTGACGATACCATCAATTAAATATGACCTAATATATCCTCTCAGTCCATATGACCCTAGAATGTATTCATCTTTTAAAAGCAGATCAGGTTAAGATCCACATGCAGTATCAAACACCGAAGCTATCAAAACGATGTAAACTGGGAGTTTCAGCAAAATCATTAACAGTTTTTGATAATCATTTTTCTTTGTTTTTATACTTGATCTGACTTCCTGAATGAATGGTTGCGTATTGATTTGGGGAAAAAAAATCCCCTGTAAAATCAATGGAACCGTACATTAAAATGTATTTTATCAAATACCTGCAAAATTGGTTATAAGTATTCAATTTTTATTTTTTTATTTTCATAAAAACAGATTGAAACACAACCTTTGTTCAACTCCTATGCTAAAATGGAACAAATGTTAAACTAGATCCCTTTCACCTACTTCTCCAATTCCTCATCTGTTAATCTAAATTCACTAAACCATCAATTTGCCGAAAAAAAATGAAATTAATCTAATCTAATATTTGATTAATTAAGACTCAAAGGTGTCTTCTTGCAAACAAATTTGCTTAACACGGAGTGGCGTTAAAATAGCCTAAAAGGCATATTTTATATAATATCAAGTAACTTTTAATCATGCGAACTTAATCAAAGATAGATGGAATAAAATATATATGTTAATATCTGTAGGTTATTAGGAGAAAGTTGGTCTTAATATAAATTATTGACAACCTAGTTTGACGTATAGTACTGAATAGAGTGGAGCGCTACATGAAACACATCAAACTCACTGTATTATCAAACGCCGTATGTGACAAGTGGCGAGCGCTATACACAGTACGTCAGACTTATCAATTCTTAAATAGATTTCGGCACATACCTTACCACAATGTTGTCTATTTATTATGTGCAGTTATCCAGGGAGGCAAAAAAAACCTGACTTGAATTATTTAAACAGAAATTACCCTACATATTTTTCAGGTTAATGTTTTGTAATGAACTAGTAAACTGTGTAATATATATAATTAGATATTCGATAGGCTGACGGCCTACCCCATTGTCGCTAGCCAAGATGTTAGATAGCGTTACACTGCACAAAGTCGCAGTGGGTAAGGCACCTTAGACTGAATAGGCATGCTCTAGTTAACCGCTTTGTGTTGATATTGCGACTCAACCACGGAGGCTATAGATGACCTAAAACACACATCAATTTTTTAATGCAGCTTAACTCGCATGTATGTTTTTACATATATGTACTTGTAGTAGATGCGTCAAAAACATGGTCTTATTAGTAGCAACTTCCTGTTTCCGACGTGTGAAGTTAGGGAACAATCACTTGTCACATATACAGCAGATTATGAGCTCGGTATTTTGCATTGAAAAAAAAAACGATAGAATTTACAAGTTGCGATGAAAGAAGTTTCTAAGATATTAGAATGAACACATGAAAATATCGGAAAGCAATTCAATCGGCCATGTCATCAAGTCATGTAATAATGGAACGTTTGTCTTTTTACAGTGATATCTCACTTAATCAAGCCACCGAAGACAGCGAACAAACACAAACCAACCGGTTACAGTAAACTAACAACAAGCTAACCAGTCGTCCCACTCCCTTAATGCTGATTGCTAAGCAGGAGCAGAAATATATCTTTTCTTTTATAGACTATGGTGTGTCTAAATGGCAGATTGCTGTAATAGAATTATATCAATATTGAAATTAAGTGTTTCTTTCAATGAAAACATTTTGTTGATCAATGTTTAGCATTAGCCAATCTAAAACTTACCTTCAACTATCCAATAAATGATTTGACTACATCAACACACCGCTGTTCCAACATTCCATGACTAGTTGATGACACAATGGACTTCGAACGGCTGTTTCGAAAACTCGCTTTCAAATCACCTGATACCTATCTATGAAATTGGAGTAACGCTAATCAATTGATTATTACCATATATGTGTCATACGGTTTGTAGTTCCGTCACTAAAATTATTACTTTATTCCGTGAAAATTGCGTCCGATGAAATCCTAATTATTAACGATATATGGAACACTTCTTCAAAACATTTATGAAATATCATAAGACGCATTCATAAGTTGATTAGAGAATATAGACCGTACAATCAAACCAAGATTTCTGGAAAACCTCTTTTGGACATATCTTTTAGACATAAGATTTCATACAGAGGTGAATTTCGAAGCCTGCTTATTGGATAATTAAGGCGCATCAAGTCTGTTTCTGACAGGGAGATGTAAACCATATTGAAATTTTACGAAAAGTTTGGCCAATTTTGGTGTGGAATTGATAACCTTCGGGAACAACACTTTCCGCTATATCCACGGCCCACCACGTAATCCGTAAAAGACCGTGGCAAAACTTCACAAGACCTAGCTCATCTTGAATACAGATACAAAAAATAGCCAAAATTTCACGGCGCACAACGTTTTGGGCAAACGGGGCTACCGTGGTCGTCTGGAACATAGTGTAAACCTAGCATAAGATGTCACCCCCATAAAGGTTTAGCAAGATGGTAGATCTTAAAAAACCACTCACACGTGTGTGAGATGACGGTCTTCGAAATCAGTAACGGATGATTAAAACACTAACATTGTCGCCTATGGGAAATCATTTGGTTCTGCGGTCTCAATAGGAATAATCAACTCGAGGGTAAAAAATGCCAAGCAATTCGTATGCTACAGACATACGTTTATAAGGACCATGAGTTATACAGCCATTGATATTGTTTGTTTGACTCATTATAAAGAAGTGTGATTAATTAAAATGATTTGATATAAAGCAATCCATTATGCTAGCATATGACATTTATAATAGTTATTCACATCACTTATTGTTTTATAAAGAGATTTTGTGGTTTACTAATTTGCAGAGCTATACCCATACTACACGCATTGACTTAAAAAGACTAAATGTATATATGTATTCACAACAGATACAATTCCGACATCATTGCAAAAATATAATGCTCTGTCAATTCATACAATCACACAAGAGTACTTTCAGTACTTTGATTAACTATATACAATTTTCCCAATTAGTTATCTTTTCTTTATTGTCCTGTCGAATTCACGAATGTGTGCACCTAGAAAATTAACTGCGATTTCTATGACATCATTTTTATAGATGTTTGTTGTCTCAAGTTTGTAAAATTAGTGTTTATCCAAACATGTAAACACTTGGGTCGCCATTATTTTTCTTTATCCTTACAAACAAACAAAAAAGGTAATGTTGATCTCATAATAATCTTGGAAACAAAAGAACATGATTTGTTTGGTTCATCGTCTGAGTGAACTATTTCATAAGTATTACTCCACGAATAAAGACAGGACGTTTAAATAAAAAATACAACAACATGAAAATACATATTCAGAGAAATAATGACAAATAATTCATGTCTTTTGACTGTTAACGTACTTACCGATCTTCGTAACAGACCTAGTTGTTCAACAAGATGGCAAATCCAAACTAATATTTGGTTCTCATAATAATTGATGATCACGCGCTATTATTCTGACCAGCGGATCACTCTATACATACGAGTTATGACACTGTTCGACAAGCGACCTAGTTTCTTACTGCTTTAGACTGAATGATTGTTTTGGTTATTTTTAAACCTTGGATAATTACTCAACATACAATACGATTGAGGAAATAAAGAGACCCATGACAGCGAGGTATTGACGACGCCACGGGTCATTAAGATATCGAACGCAATTTATAATATATTAATGAATGTCAAAGTGTAGCCCATTGGATAGGATCTCGACTATTATTTACTACATTTGTCAATAATACCCTAGTCTTTACGGATGAGGCTTGATCACATGCACGGTCATTCAATCATGACATGTATTCCTGTTGGTGCATATAAAACGAGATTGATAAACTAGATTCGAAAAAAGTAATTAGTTTGTTTCGAGATCTTCTGTCTGTTTGTTGTCTGTAGACAATGTCCTCAAACAACTTCTCTGACTTATCAGTTTAATCTCATTAATGGTTAGCTACGCTGACAATCTTTTTGATGGAATTTTGTAACGAAAAATATCCTGATAGGATGATATCGAGCAGATGTACACTATGGACGTAATGCTTCCCGTTACTGCTGGGATAGGATCTCGACTATTTATTACTACATTTGACAATAATACCCTAGTCTCTACAGATAAGGCTTGACCACACGCACGGTCATACAATCGGGACATGTATGTCTGTTGGTGCATAGGAATATTAATAAGATACTATATATTAAATATATTCTACTCATTAGAATTCGCTCCGAAACTCGCTGATCAAATTCGACCGATAACTGTAATAAAACAATGGTATGGACCGATCTAAGGTCATGGTATGCTATTTTCGAGGGCAGCTATTGGTTGTGACGTCATATGTTTGACAGTGTAACGTCATACCTTTTTTTAGAAAATTTAAAAAAAAACACAAATTGCTGTCGTAAAAGTAAACACACACGTTTACCACAAAAAAGAAAAGCCAATTTTACAGTGATATTCATTGATATTCACGGAGTTGAGTTATAACATGGGAAACTAATGAAATATCACCCATATATTTATGGAATGACATATTTTTTATTGTTTGTTGGTGTTAAAAGACGTTTTTGTACAGATATTTAAAAAATATTTACATTTGCCGCGCAAGAATACACACACCAGAATACTAATTTCCGCAAGTAGTGTGAATACGAATCCGATTAGGCCTATTGTATCTGTATTGACAATCCTTAATATGAGTTTGAATGTAATAGAACGGAATTCATGTTTATATTGGACTTCTCTCAATACAGATACATAGATCTCATCATCGGATGCACGCACATTCTTACTAATTTATTGCTGTCGGTGTAAACGATGTATTCATATTCTTGCGTGGCAACCACGTTGCTCTTGTTGGTAAGGCATATATCAAATAGAGAACAAAACGTATGATGCTAGTGTGTAAATGTGTTTGTAGGTATAGACCAGTCCCAATGGCCAAACTTTTCATACTCATTATGTTACTTACGCAGGTCAAAATTTCGCTATATATCTAAAAACGAAGAAATTAGATTTCGGCGTTAAAAATTTTCTATATCAGGCTTTCAGGGTTGATATGATTCAACCATTTCTCAGCAATTCCCACGAATATAACCGACTATGCGGTATCCTGTAAAAATCACGGCAGTTCAAACGAAATATTACGTGTGATAGCAAACTATTGCGCTCAAACGAAATAACAATATCTGATCTATCGCTATGTCAAGTGTAATTACGATATTTTGTTGCCGCACCCACCATCGAGTAGAACCCCGAATGAACAGGTATGATACCATTAAACAACTACGTGTAGACTATTGAAATAATATTTGGTCATTATGATACACGCTTTACACATAATTACATTTTCTTCAAGTTAGATGCTGCACAAAATGTAAAAAAAAGGTTTACTCTTACAGGTCCATTGCCTTTCCCACACGGCTTTATCATTTTTAAATGGGAATATAAAACGAGATTGATAAATTAGAATCGCAAAAGTTATTAGTTTGTTTCTAGAGCCTCTGTCTGTTTTTAATCTATAGACAATGTCCTCAAACAACTTCTCTGTTTTATCTGTGTAATCTGATTAATGGTTAGATACGCTGACAATCTTTTTGGTGGAATTTGTTAAGGAACAATATCCCGAGAGGTCGATATCGAGCACATGTACACCAAGTTTGGAAAACCAAAGCATTCTTCCGAGACAAAATGATACTAACATTTTGGCTAACCAGCACGATATACATATCTCGTTAACGTTTACCCGGTAAAAAAACTATTAACAACATATTTGACTTTTAATATCACTAGTTTCAAACTGATTTAGTTTCTTGTTTGACACAGTGTGGGGAGTTTAATTAAGTTTTTGAGAAAGTGAAATAAAAAATATTGAAGTAGATACAGTTAGTAAATAAACATTTGCCCTTTTTGAAATCGCGGTATGTGTAGTATAAAAAACAACATCGTTCGTAGAAAATACAGAGACAGAAAATAGATCATTCCCTACCTTGAGGGTAGGACAAGGAAATCTCTAGTCAAGGAGGAGCTTCACGACAGTCTACAGGGAAAGCTCTAGCCGAGGAGTAGATTCACGACAGTCTACAGGAAAAGCTCTAGCCGAGGAGTAGATTCACGACAGTCTACAGGGAAAGCTCTAGCCGAGGAGTAGATTCACGACAGTCTACAGGGAAAGTTCTAGCCGAGGAGTAGATTCACGACAGTCTACAGGAAAAGCTCTAGCCGAGGAGTAGATTCACGACAGTCTACAGGGAAAGTTCTAGCCGAGGAGTAGATTCACGACAGTCTACAGGGAAAGTTCTAGCCGAGGAGTAGATTCACGACAGTCTACAGGGAAAGTTCTAGCCGAGGAGTAGATTCACGACAGTCTACAGGGAAAGTTCTAGCCGAGGAGTAGATTCACGACAGTCTACAGGGAAAGTTCTAGCCGAGGAGTAGATTCACGACAGTCTACAGGGAAAGTTCTAGCCGAGGAGTAGATTCACGACAGTCTACAGGGAAAGCTCTAGCCGAGGAGTAGATTCACGACAGTCTACAGGGAAAGTTCTAGCCGAGGAGTAGATTCACGACAGTCTACAGGGAAAGCTCTAGCCGAGGAGTAGATTCACGACAGTCTACAGGGAAAGCTCTAGCCGAGGAGTAGATTCACGACAGTCTACAGGGAAAGCTCTAGTCAAGGAGGAGCTTCACGACAGTCTACAGGAAAAGCTCTAGCCGAGGAGTAGATTCACGACAGTCTACAGGGAAAGCTTTAGACAATAAGTAGATTCACGACAGTCATGAATCTTTTCCTCGGCTAGAGATTTCCCGGTCATACGCACAAGTAGGAAAATATCCTATTAATCCACAATTTTACCGGTTTTAGATTTTTTCTATCCCACTCCAGGGTAAAGTGTACATTGAAGAGGCAAAGCCTCGTATTCGACAACTTTAGAATCTTATCCCGCCGGTTGAGATTCTCCTGTGTCATCCCAAAGGTGAAAGATTCTATTAGTCTCATCCTAAAAGGGATGTAAGATTATATCTATTAATTTGTAACACTAAAACAATGGCACTGCGAATCAACGTGTAAAACTCTATCACTCTCTCTATCGCTATGTATACAGTGTAACTGCACGACTTACACTCCTCAATACTTCTTTCCTGCACACTTTTATCTAGACTTTTAAACTAGAATTTTTGCTGTTCCTTTAAAGATTCAATGTGCATTTTACGTATACGTGTGTATCAAATACATATTTACATACCCGTATTCCAGTCCACATCTACTTTCTTGAATATGATCCCGACAACAGGTTGTGCTGTTTGTCTACGCATTTACATCTGTATATCGTATAGCCATCAAGTGTTGTGTTGCTGATATCAAATGTACATATTTCACATATATGGAATCACAAACGAGAACAGATGTAATAAGATCTATTGTTGTCTAACATCTGTCCGTGATCAGACTTATCTACATATATTCAGATTAGAACTAACATTTATAAGTAAGAGGTCCATCTACAGATCATACAACACATGCATGACGCCATTAAACTTTGAAATACATAATGTATGCAAACTAATACAAGCCTGAGATACAGCTATTTCTTGGCCTATTATTCAGTTCTCCAGGAATACATAACTTGACCTACATTTTTACCAGGGGTCTAAACATTGGAATTCTGAGAAGCTTCATATTTTGCCTTAATTATTCTCTCATACCTGTGATAATGGCTAACCCGATGCAATCCGCTCTTGTCGGCCAAAAAATCAATATATTCTATCAAAATGAAAAACGTGTTGCTTTTTTATTTTGTTTTGTTTTGATTTTGAAACACAGCTGGTTTCACTGCGAATAACACAAACGGAATTTGTTTTTAAAACATCACACAATCATTATGTATGGTGAATTGACCTGCAGTCGTGATTTTCATCGATTTTTTTTGTCAAAATGGCGGGATTTCATATGCATAATTGTAAAATTGTATTAAAAGAGTCTTGTTGAGAAAAATACTCTTTCATAAGTCGATGTGAAGGATAGGGATATTATACCATCAAGATTACAAAATATTTTAAACCCTTGATAAGCCTCGGGTTTTACAACACTTTTGTGTCCCTTCATGGGTAGAATATCCCTATTTTTCATATCTATTTGAGTCTTAAGCCATTTAGAGCGGTCTCCCCGTATCAAATGTGTTTGTGTACATTTCTGAATAATTTTGGGAGGCTGCAGTATGTTTGCGTTGTGTTTCTTTGCGATAATGTTCCCATTTTAGTGCTATCTCACTGAAGCATACGGACAGAAGATCACACCACACCTGATCACATTATACTCTGTACAACGGACAAATCAGTCGTCCCACTTCCTTTATGTTGAGCGCTTAAGATGAGCGGAAACTATTAATGTTATAAGCTATCATTGATAGACAACATTTTTGCTGTTTGTGTGATTCATTAACGTCCTATTAACATCCAGGGTCATGTAAGGACGGCCTCCCATGTATGCGGTGTGTAGCGTTATGTCAATTAAATTTTATGTCATTCATTATCACGTTTTATACGGTTTGTTAAATAACCGATCGGATTATATACCTAGACACATGAAATGTAGACGTTCTGTAGTTTGTTGTATGTTCTGTAGTTTGTTGTAGATATGTAGGACTCAAACACGTGTTGGTAGCTTCTGGTGTTTATTCGTGGAGTCCTTAAGAGCGACCCCGTTTACTTGTGAAATCTTAGTTTATATAGAGGTACATGGACATTCAACATCAATCAGTTTTATAATAAATGTCAGAGTACATATCCTTCTTAAGTAATCTGACCACTTCTTGTCACGAATATGCATTTAAGTAATAGTGTATCGGAATCTGTTGACTTGATCATGATAGCTACAAGGCATATACATATAACCGTCTATAACCGTCTGGTTACTGCGACCTGATGTCTAAGGCTATATGTGTACCTATAGTAGACTAAGTGTATTCATTGAATTATACATAAAGTTAATTTTCTAAATATTTAACATTTCCATATAATGGCACATTCGAAGTATTCTTTTCTTTGTGTCTTTTTATGTCGATGAGGTGTATTGTTGGTGTAGAGTAAAGTTGAGTCAAACGCAGCAATGTAGTTTCAGTATTTATTCCGCATGGCAAAGTATGGCCCAGCACTCATGGTCGAATACTGGGGAAAGTTGACAATCTATGCATGGGTTGGTGGCCTTAAATAGCCCTACATGTTTGTGTTGAGTAATATCTATAAATCAATGTTAAGCACAGAGTCATTCTGAGTTACATCGAAATGCTGACCATTAGCAGACATGATAAATCATAGTCATGTATAACTGTTTGGTTAAATAGCTTTCATCAATGTCTCGACAACATGTTACGCTACACGACGACAGGTCCCTAAGGCTATACCACATTTACAGACATGGACTGTGCCTACATATATGTACTGTTAAAACATATATGTATTTCAATGGTACAACTAATATAATTTAAATTTAACTTTTCCATTATTATATTACACACAGCAATACAAAAAAGTCTCTTTTCTCGGGACGTTGTACATCTATATATGGATTTCGCCATTACTATTTAAACATATACAACTTTGGACCTTTTATAGCCAGCCAATGACATTGCAGCCGAAGCCTCACTCATGCATGAAATATCGGCCACATAGATAGTATGAATTTCAATTAGATGATTTTCAATAATTATCGCTCTTTCCAACGGTAGTAATCTTTTTATGACGATATAAAAGAAATGTGTTTTTACAGCCGCTGAAGGTAGGCGGGTGAGAAATTTTGAGTCTGTGAGTTCTCGTATACAGTACCATTTAGAGTATGATTTTTAACGTTTTTTATCTAGACCTCTTAAACGTCTAAATATGGTCTTAGTGCACTCTGGTGGGTCCATGATTATATAATCTGTAACTGATTCTCAGATCCCTTTGAGTTTACGTTGTTTTTGTAGATCATTAACAAATCATAGTTGTTGTCATAAAATGTACATGTAGCTCGAATTCGTCTCCATATAATATTCTCAGCAGTTAACAACATGTTTTAGTTTCAATGTTCTCCTTATTCACTTCGATTCAGCAGTTGATTCTACGCCGGAGAACTTTCACTGCACAGCTTCATTGCAGTAAACAACTTTATTTTCCGGACATGCGTAAAGTAGATTTGTAAGCTTTAAAGGTGGTAACTTTTGACTTTCTGTCGGACCGCGTATAAGTTTAAAATAACCTTTTGTATATTTATATCCTTGGACCTCATAACTTTCTAGAATAGCAATTTTGGGAAAGTTCATAATTTTTTAGGGCTATTTCAACATATTTTTTCATTCTTTGTTTGACGGACTCTGACAGATACGGATTATGCGGCTTTAATTAACAAGATGATAATAGGAACAGTAGCTTCCGTGTTTATCTGGATTCCGTGACATCCAACTTGTTTACACTAAAGGCCGATGATATTGGCCCCAATATCGCCGAAGACTAGCTTTAAATGTCTTTGTCTCCCTTATCTGTGCTTTGTCCACGTTTGAAGAGTTGCTTTTCAAATGTCTTTTCCTTATTTCCCTCCTTTTCCTAAACCAAATAGAAGACTGCTCTACATCGTATTTTGTCATATTTCCCCATCGGGAGGCAAGCCAACAATCTTAGTACGTCACTCATAATTAGATTACTAGATAATTCTGGGAGTTTGATATCGTAAAAAGATATATTTTATTATGGATATAATTATTACTTACATGCCAATATACAATATTAAGCAGAGACAAAAACATACAAGATTTTGTTGGTCAGAAAACAACGCTATTTTGCGTCCAAGCTATAATAGTTCTGTCCATATATAACTTCAACCTTGTATTTGACATTCAAACTGCATAAACATACTTTTATCTTAAAGTAAGGATAACTATTCAATCATTTTTACGTTTTTTGTACTATTTTTCCGCCATAATGTTAGAGATTTTAGACCTATTGTTTTTGTTCTGTTTTTTTATTATTCCTCTGCAAAGAAAGTTGTATGCAAAGGATCTCCGAAATGGTAAGTGATATGCCAATGACTATGTCACAATATTGCAGGTTGTAAGTTGAAGGGACAGTAGCATTTTTATGTTGGTCAAAAATCAAATGTGGCCGCTATGACCTCACCTTCGGTTCTAAATATATACGTCAAAGAATCCTTCTTCTTATATTAATTAAAACTTGTATTTGACAATCAACCTGCAAGGACTTCGTATTTTGTAAAGAACGATACATTTTAATCGTTTTTTAATTATTTTGAGCTATTAAGTTCGCCATCTTGGTTATTTTGTATTGATGTATAAAACTAACGTTAATATCCGTTTTTACCAGTTATATTCTAGAAAGCTTTAAAATGAGATGAATAGACGTTCAATGTCTGATTCATCTGATTTCTGAAGGAACTATTGAAAATTTCAATATTCAGCAGCCATCTTTGACGCCATTTTGAATATTTCAAAATGCTTAAGGATATAGACTTCACATTCTTACCAAAAGGCAATAATCTACAGAGAAAAATACTATATCATATAATACCTTATTTGACCTATAGAAGTGTACAATAGCTATCAGTGTTACCTTTACACTATCGTGTGACGCAGTTACTGTATCAAATATTACATGCACAATAAGAGTACGGATAAAAGTACACGTTCATCATCGATAGTGGTTAGACTGCATACGGATTCGTTTAAGGTAGGTAGGATATTTTTGTTGGTAGCTACATACATGTTAAACGTCTTGACGAAAATTCTCATATTAACATTCAAGCATCATCTTCACGCAGAACATACGACCATGGTAAAGTGTGTTTTTCGTGTGAACTACCGTTAATCAAAATCTCGGACTAATCTACTTTTTAACACATCATCGTAATACATGTAGTTGATACAACCCCTAAAGGATCAGCTCCGGTCAAAAGTCAAAGTCTGATGACTAACATTTTTTTCTAATACAGATTTTTTGAAATAAGAATTCAGCCCAAAGTTAAAAGTAGGAATAAAGATAATATGTTGGTGTGCTCGATTTTGATCTATTGTGAATCAAAGGTAGTTATTTGACGTAAATTGTATTCACACGATAAGCTAAGGCAATGTCTTGTAAATGAAATGTCTTATAAGTATGAAAATAATATTATCAATCCATTATTTTCGCTCAGAACAGCTGTATAAGTTACCCATACCCCTTGAATTTTGAAGATGGAAATACCTCGTAATTTTACCATTTTTGACAGATTCAACGCTTCACTTAAAAGCATTTTATGACTAGCTTTTTGTCCTAAAATATTGCAGTCAGAAAAAAATTGTTGCTGTTTCTAAAATCATCATAAATTTAGGGGGTCAGCTTTCCTGATTTTTGCCCTGTTACAAAATATGTTATTTTTCATCATTTATTGAGCTCATTCATCCTGCACAGAATCCAAGAATTTTAGAACTATTATAAATAGCGACATCGACATTCATCCTGTATAGAATCTAAGAACTTTAAAATTATCATGAAATATCAATGGGGTTTGTATTCTTATACATATTAACTTGAAGTTTTAAAAAGAAAGAGACCAAAAATCCACAACAAATATTAGAGATGTCACAATACGAAAAGAAATTTAAATCCTCCAAAGACGGTGTTTCCGATATCAATCTCCATTGTAAATTCCTTTCAGAATAAGCTAGATTCAAAAGGGGAACATGTTCATATACGGGTAAAATGCAATATATACCATGTACGGGAAATGAACTGTTCAATTTGATTTCTTCTAAATATGTAGTAACTTGACTGTTAATTTACTGGGAAACAACCATACATGATCGATGACACAGCCTTTAAGTGATAACTATATGTTCTGATCGCATGGTCCATGCCCATAATAAGATGACCGTGTACATCGTTATGCCATAGGTCTTTGTGATCTATTTCTAAACGGATACGTTAAACTTATATACTGAAGGTAACATATCTAATCTAAAGGTCAAAATAATAGTTTATTATTTGGTAGTATTTCACCCAAGCAAGCTTCGGGTAAAATATCAGATCTGTATGTCTCTATCATTGAAGAGTGGTTGAATTAATGTCAAATCTGTTTTTCCAGTATGCCAAAAGGAGATTGTTAAAATGCTTATTAGGTCATCTGACCAGATGGGTTAGGATAACCTACATGTATAGTCACCGTGCTTCGTCTGTCGTCGTTCGTAGTTTCCATTCAAACTTCTTCCCACTAACAGAAAGGCCTAAGGTACTGATACTGGTCATGTAGAGTGGTAAAATGAAGGACTAACAAATTTGTTCAAATGAATGACATTGACCTTTATTTAAAGTCACAGGGTCAAATAGGCTATAATCTTAAAACGACTTCTTGAGAATAACTATGAGGCATATATATACATGTAGACCTGATTTTGAATCTGCAGCTGGGATGAAGGACTATAAAGTTTGCTCAAATGAATTACCTTGACCTTCACTCAAGATCGTAGGTGACAAAAATGCTTATATCTTGTTTATACCCAAGAGGCCTTGAGACCTGATAGAGACCTGATATTGTGTCTGTAGCATACTAGAATTAGTGGCTAACAAGGTCTTAAAATGAATTACCTTTACCTACTTTTAAGGTCAAAGTCATTGAATATATTAAATATCGGAAACTTACAGCTTTAATGAAGGAGTTCCTTGTATTGCCTTAATTGTTAGCCACTGCTTTATACTGTGACTGTTTAACGTTGTTTTGTGCCAATATTCAAATGACTGTTAAGGCCCATAGGCCTCTTGTCTTTTTGATATGTTATATTAAATGAAGCTAAGATAATTCATTCTTAACTGAACAAATAGGTAGCTATTAAACAAATCAAAAAAGTATACATGTATGTGTATGTTTGTCATTGGTAAACAGATATTGAGATTTCATCCTATTTGTCAATGTGACCTTGAATGAAAGTATGCTTTTGTACTTGTAAAACTCAATAGGTAGTCGTAAAGGTATCCTTTTAACCTAATATTATTAGTGAACTTTGTACCGCTTTGGGATGAATGGTTTCAAGTAAAGACAAGCGAGTTGAAATTTAAAATAATCAATCGAAATTTGATTGAGTTATTTGGACACCTTTTGGTTAATAATGGAATGTTAGACTCTCTCATTATGTAAATAAAAAGGATAGGGGTATAAACAGAATCTGTCACACTCTTTGTGGCAAGACATGTACAGGAGAAACTCAACCCATGGCCAATGGTTCAAATTCTTAAGCTGTCAGCTTTGCTGAATGTTTGACAGCTTAAGAATCTCTCTTAGAGGGTGCAGATCATCTTTGCTGAATGTTTGACAGCATAAGAATCTCTCTTGGGGGTGCAGACCATCTGTTTTACCCCATAGAAGGTCTGTTTCTCTTTTTTATCCACATGCAATACACTTTGTGGCACCCGAGGCTGTATTACATATGGCTACCAATGCTGAATACCCATATCATTATTTTCTCAGTGAAATTGAGATGTCAGACATTTTAAATCCAAATCTTGTTATCTAACCTGTTACAGTAAAATTTTGAAAAATGACATACCAAGAAAACACTAATTTCATGTTGATATTGATGTTACAAAGTAACATTGCATGGGTAGCCATGAAATACAACCTACACTGTAAGTCAGAACAGTGTACATTTTTTCCAAGGATAAATCGGGTATGATGAGACAATTTATTGATATTTGTACAGAATGTTATTACCTGAAGATTACTATCAAAAGACTTTTGACATCTGATCTTGATAATTATGTAGTGATGTGTATTTCTTGAAATTGATATTTTAATAACAGTTATCTATAGGAAACACAATCTATTTTTGGAATGTAATATAGAGACAGTGGTACATACAGTACACTAGGACAGATGCATCTAAGATGCAGTTTTAGATGCAGTTGATGATGGAATCTGAAGCAAGAGCTCATAAATAACATTAATTTATTTAAGCAGATTTTTATTAAAGAAATTAACTGTGATTATAGCAATAAACCCTGATTACAAATACAATTACAGATTATATAAATATCTTTTACACTCAATTTGGACAAGTTGTTTTTTACTATATATATACATAATATATTAAATACATTACGAGACAATATAAACACTACATTCATTCCAGATGATATACGATTTGACTGCAAATCTCTTTACATACAAAACACAAATAACTATAAAGTTGTGTAGCAAAACATTTTCATTGTATGGAAAATTTGTATCTTTCAATGCTCCTGTTACCAATAATTGTTACCATGACTAATACAAATGATTGTTATACGCAAAATAACTTGAAAGCTACAAACCAAGAGGTCCATAGCACATTTATCTTATATGATATGACCAAATAAACCCCTTTTTAGCACCGTCCATCTGTTCCCCAGGGGTCAGCATAATTGTTCGTACAATGTTGAATTCACATACCATATAAAGATGTTATGTGTACAACACATTATGAATGCTATCCAATACTTAGTTTCAGATAAGAAATCCTTTAATTGGAAAAGCGAAAATATACCCTTTTTGACCACACATTTCAAGATTCTGGTATGTCAGCCTAACCATCAACCGTACTTGTGACTTAAACAGAGGCCCAGAGGGCCTGTATCGCTCTCCTGGTTTGTAATGCCAAGTAATGTTCTGAATACAGGTTCATTGTTTCTTTTCTGAAGGCATTTGAATATTTACCTCTAAATCCCCTATTGGGCCCCACCCCTCCTGCCCCAGGGGGTCAGAGCCAAAATTTAAACAAGTTCTGTTCCCCTTCTCCCAAGGATGTTTGTGGCCAAATTTGGTCACAATTCAAGCAGAACTCTAGGACAAGTAGTGATTTATAGGATTTACCTCTAATTCCCCTATTGGGCCTCGCCTCTCCTGCCCCCGGAGGGGCAGAGCCAAAATGTATACAAGTTCTGTTCCCCTTCCCCCAAGGATATTTGTGGCCAAATTTGGTTTCATTCCATGCAGAACTCTATGACTAGTAGCGATTTATAGGATTTACCTATAATTCCTCTATTGGGCCCCGCCCCTTCTGCCCCCGGGGGGTAAGAACCAAAATTTATACAAGTTCTGTTCCTCTTCCCCCAAGGATGTTTGTGGCCAAATTTGGTTACAATCCATGCAGAACTCTATGACAAGTAGCGATTTAAAGGATTTACCTCTATTTCCCCTATTGGGCCCCACCCCTCCTGCCCCCGGGGGGTCAGAGCCAAAATTTATACAAGTTCTGTTCCCCTTCCCCCAAGGATGTTTGTGGCCAAATTTGGTTACAATCCATGCAGAACTCTATGACTAGTAGCGATTTAAAGGAAATGTTGACGGACAGACAGACGCCGACGGACGACGTACGCCGCGCCATGACATAAGCTCACCGGCCCTTCGAGCCAGGTGAGCTAAAAATCATCATCCCATATACATTTGTAGGTACTGGTGCTACCAGTCAAATTTTGTTCAAATCATCTCATTATATATATGAAGAATTAAGGTAAGTGTTGAAAGACAAACAAACACCAGACACTGTACAACATTATGTAGTATCACATAAAATCACCTTGATCCTTTGGACCAGGTGAGCTAAAAACTCCCAAGTAATATTTCATGTTACTTACTAGTTTTGCCAAAGGTTATTCCTCCATTGTATTTTACAGAGTTATTTGCGATTATCACGTCGTAATTTGTGACCATAACGTCATATTTCTACACAAAAACATGACTCCATTTTCGCACACAAACTGATGAGGTAACAATCAAAATGATATGATCTTTTAATGCTGAATTCCGATTGGTCAAAAGCGAATAAATATATCAAAATTAATATTTTCATTTGAATGAAGAATATCGCTTTTATGTTTACCACAAAACCTTATATTTCACTGCAAAAATGTAATAAATACAATTATTATTTTTATTGGTTTTTCCGCCAATCTCAGGAGGGGTGGGGCCCAATAGGGGAAATAGAGGTAAATCCTTTAAATCGCTACTTGTCATAGAGTTCTGCATGGATTGTAACCAAATTTGGCCACAAACATCCTTGGGGGAAGGGGAACAGAACTTGTATAAATTTTGGCTCTGACCCCCCGGGGGCAGGAGGGGCGGGGCCCAATAGGGGAAATATAGGTAAATCCTTTAAATCGCTACTTGTCATAGAGTTCTGCATGGATTGTAACCAAATTTGGCCACAAACATCCTTGGGGGAAGGGGAACAGAACCTGTTTAAATTTTGGCTCTGACCCCCTGGGGCAGGAGGGGTGGGGCCCAATAGGGGATTTAGAGGTAAATATCCAAATGCCTTCAGAAAAGAAACAATGAACCTGTATTCAGAACATTACTTGGCATTACAAACCAGGAGAGCGATACAGGCCCTCTGGGCCTCTGTTTAAGTCACAAGTACGGTTGATGGTTAGGCTGACATACCAGAATCTTGAAATGTGTGGTCAAAAAGGGTATATTTTCGCTTTTCCAATTAAAGGATTTCTTATCTGAAACTAAGTATTGGATAGCATTCATAATGTGTTGTACACATAACATCTTTATATGGTATGTGAATTCAACATTGTACGAACAATTATGCTGACCCCTGGGGAACAGATGGACGGTGCTAAAAAGGGGTTTATTTGGTCATATCATATAAGATAAATGTGCTATGGACCTCTTGGTTTGTAGCTTTCAAGTTATTTTGCGTATAACAATCATTTGTATTAGTCATGGTAACAATTATTGGTAACAGGAGCATTGAAAGATACAAATTTTCCATACAATGAAAATGTTTTGCTACACAACTTTATAGTTATTTGTGTTTTGTATGTAAAGAGATTTGCAGTCAAATCGTATATCATCTGGAATGAATGTAGTGTTTATATTGTCTCGTAATGTATTTAATATATTATGTATATATATAGTAAAAAAAACTTGTCCAAATTGAGTGTAAAAGATATTTATATAATCTGTAATTGTATTTGTAATCAGGGTTTATTGCTATAATCACAGTTAATTTCTTCAATAAAAATCTGCTTAAATAAATTAATGTTATTTATGAGCTCTTGCTTCAGATTCCATCATCAACTGCATCTAAAACTGCATCTTAGATGCATCTGTCCTAGTGTACTGTATGTACCACTGTCTATATATTACAATCCAAAAATAGATTGTGTTTCCTATAGATAACTGTTATTAAAATATCAATTTCAAGAAATACACATCACTACATAATTATCAAGATCAGATGTCAAAAGTCTTTTGATAGTAATCTTCAGGTAATAACATTCTGTACAAATATCAATAAATTGTCTCATCATACCCGATTTATCCTTGGAAAAAATGTACACTGTTCTGACTTACAGTGTAGGTTGTATTTCATGGCTACCCATGCAATGTTACTTTGTAACATCAATATCAACATGAAATTAGTGTTTTCTTGGTATGTCATTTTTCAAAATTTTACTGTAACAGGTTAGATAACAAGATTTGGATTTAAAATGTCTGACATCTCAATTTCACTGAGAAAATAATGATATGAGTATTCAGCATTGGTAGCCATATGTAATACAGCCTCGGGTGGCACAAAGTGTATTGCATGTGGATAAAAAAGAGAAACAGACCTTCTATGGGGTAAAACAGATGGTCTGCACCCCCAAGAGAGATTCTTATGCTGTCAAACATTCAGCAAAGATGATCTGCACCCTCTAAGAGAGATTCTTAAGCTGTCAAACATTCAGCAAAGCTGACAGCTTAAGAATTTGAACCATTGGCCATGGGTTGAGTTTCTCCTGTACATGTCTCGCCACAAAGAGTGTGACAGATTCTGTTTATACCCCTATCCTTTTTATTTACATAATGAGAGAGTCTAACATTCCATTATTAACCAAAAGGTGTCCAAATAACTCAATCAAATTTCGATTGATTATTTTAAATTTCAACTCGCCTGTCTTTACTTGAAACCATTCATCCCAAAGCGGTACAAAGTTCACTAATAATATTAGGTTAAAAGGATACCTTTACGACTACCTATTGAGTTTTACAAGTACAAAAGCATACTTTCATTCAAGGTCACATTGACAAATAGGATGAAATCTCAATATCTGTTTACCAATGACAAACATACACATACATGTATACTTTTTTGATTTGTTTAATAGCTACCTATTTGTTCAGTTAAGAATGAATTATCTTAGCTTCATTTAATATAACATATCAAAAAGACAAGAGGCCTATGGGCCTTAACAGTCATTTGAATATTGGCACAAAACAACGTTAAACAGTCACAGTATAAAGCAGTGGCTAACAATTAAGGCAATACAAGGAACTCCTTCATTAAAGCTGTAAGTTTCCGATATTTAATATATTCAATGACTTTGACCTTAAAAGTAGGTAAAGGTAATTCATTTTAAGACCTTGTTAGCCACTAATCCTAGTATGCTACAGACATAATATCAGGTCTCTAGGCCTCTTGGGTATAAACCAGATATAAGCATTTTTGTCACCTACGATCTTGAGTGAAGGTCAAGGTAATTCATTTGAGCAAACTTTATAGTCCTTCATCCCAGCTGCAGATTCAAAATCAGGTCTACATGTATATATATGCCTCATAGTTATTCTCAAGAAGTCGTTTTAAGATTATAGCCTATTTGACCCTGTGACTTTAAATAAAGGTCAATGTCATTCATTTGAACAAATTTGTTAGTCCTTCATTTTACCACTCTACATGACCAGTATCAGTACCTTGGGCCTTTCTGTTAGTGGGAAGAAGTTTGAATGGAAACTACGAACGACGACAGACGAAGCACGGTGACTATACATGTAGGTTATCCTAACCCATCTGGTCAGATGACCTAATAAGCATTTTTAACAATCTCCTTTTGGCATACTGGAAAAACAGATTTGACATTAATTCAACCACTCTTCAATGATAGAGACATACAGATCTGATATTTTACCCGAAGCTTGCTTGGGTGAAATACTACCAAATAATAAACTATTATTTTGACCTTTAGATTAGATATGTTACCTTCAGTATATAAGTTTAACGTATCCGTTTAGAAATAGATCACAAAGACCTATGGCATAACGATGTACACGGTCATCTTATTATGGGCATGGACCATGCGATCAGAACATATAGTTAGCACTTAAAGGCTGTGTCATCGATCATGTATGGTTGTTTCCCAGTAAATTAACAGTCAAGTTACTACATATTTAGAAGAAATCAAATTGATCAGTTCATTTCCCGTACATGGTATATATTGCATTTTACCCGTATATGAACATGTTCCCCTTTTGAATCTAGCTTATTCTGAAAGGAATTTACAATGGAGATTGATATCGGAAACACCGTCTTTGGAGGATTTAAATTTCTTTTCGTATTGTGACATCTCTAATATTTGTTGTGGATTTTTGGTCTCTTTCTTTTTAAAACTTCAAGTTAATATGTATAAGAATACAAACCCCATTGATATTTCATGATAATTTTAAAGTTCTTAGATTCTATACAGGATGAATGTCGATGTCGCTATTTATGATAGTTCTAAAATTCTTAGATTCTGTGCAGGATGAATGTCGATGTCGCTATTTATAATAGTTCTAAAATTCTTGGATTCTGTACAGGATGAATGACGATGTCGCTATTAATGATAGCTCTAAAAAAATTTAGATTCTGTGCAGGATGAATGCCGATGTCGCTATTTATGATAGCTCTAAAAAATTTTAGATTATGTGCAGGATGAATGTCGATGTCGCTATTTAAGATGGTTCTAAAATTCTTAGATTCAGTGCAGGATGAATGACGATATTGCTATTTAGGATAGTTCTAAAATTCTTAGATTCTGTCCAGGATGAATGACGATGTCGCCATTTATAATAGTTCTAAAATTCTTAGATTCTGTGCAGGATGAATGACGATGTCGCTATTTAGGATAGTTCTAAAATTCTTAGATTCTGTGCAGGATTAATGACGATGTCGCTATTTAGGATAGTTCTAAAATTCTTAGATTCAGTGCAGGATGAATGACGATGTCGCTATTTAGGATAGTTCTAAAATTCTTAGATTCTGTGCAGGATGAATGACGATGTCGCTATTTATAATACAGCTGTAGTTCTGAAATTCTTAGATTCTGTGCAGGATGAATGACGATGTCGCTATTTAGGATAGTTCTAAAATTCTTAGATTCTGTGCAGGATTAATGACGATGTCGCTATTTATAATAGTTCTAAAATTCTTAGATTCTGTGCAGGATGAATGACGATGTCGCTATTTAGGATAGTTCTAAAATTCTTAGATTCTGTGCAGGATTAATGACGATGTCGCTATTTAGGATAGTTCTAAAATTCTTAGATTCAGTACAGGATGGATGACGATGTCGCTATTTAGGATAGTTCTAAAATTCTTAGATTCTGTGCAGGATGAATGACGATGTCGCTATTTATAATACAGCTGTAGTTCTGAAATTCTTAGATTCTGTGCAGGATGAATGACGATGTCGCTATTTAGGATAGTTCTAAAATTCTTAGATTCTGTGCAGGATTAATGACGATGTCGCTATTTAGGATAGTTCTAAAATTCTTAGATTCAGTACCAGGATGGATGACGATGTCGCTATTTAGGATAGTTCTAAAATTCTTAGATTCTGTGCAGGATGAATGACGATGTCGCTATTTATGATAGCTCTAAAATTCTTAGATTCAGTGCAGGATTAATGACGATGTCGCTATTTAGGATAGTTCTAAAGTTCTTAGATTCTGTACAAGATTAATGACGATGTCGCTATTTAGGATAGTTCTAAAATTCTTAGATTCAGTACAGGATGGATGACGATGTCGCTATTTAGGATAGTTCTAAAATTCTTAGATTCTGTGCAGGATGAATGACGATGTCGCTATTTATGATAGCTCTAAAATTCTTAGATTCAGTGCAGATAGACGATGTCGCTATTAGGTAGTTCAAATCTAATTCTGTACAAAATGACGATGATTTAGATCTGTGTCGTGTCGCTATTTAGGATAGTTATAAAATTCTTAGAGTCTGTGCAGGATGAATGACGATGTCGCTATTTAGGATAGTTATAAAATTCTTAGAGTCTGTGCAGGATGAATGTCGACGTTGCTATTTATGATAATTTTAAAATTCTTAGATTCTGTGCAGGATGTATGTCGACGTTGCTATTTATGATAATTTTAAAATTCTAAGATTCTGTGCAGGAAGAATGTTGCTATTTATGATAGTTCTAAAATTAATTTAGACATTATATATGCTGTTAGCGCTAGGGTTATATTCGCAGATGAAATGTTCATTTACACATTTCATGGATGTTTGATGGTAGTTTTCATATTGTAAAATTAGTATTTTGCGTATTCAGTGCACAAATTGCTGCATATGACGGCCACTTAACTTTAATAAATTCTGTAAATTATAAAGTAACGTTTCATAGGTATATGTATGGCGACTGTTTGACGAATGGCGACTTCGACTATTCTTTTAATAATGAGTATATTTAATGGTTTAAAATTCATTGATTCTTATTAAGAATTCAACATGTTTTGGCGAAAACTATCAGAACCAAAATGTTATTGTTTGATATTCTAACTATCGTTTTGATATTGTGTTTGAAGAGTGGTTCGTGTGAAATCGATATTTGTTGAAATATCCCAACATCCATTTAGATCTAATGTATTACGACTAATTAATTAATGGGTATTTTGATTAAGGCTTTATGAATTTAATAATAATAATAAATTTACACCTATCTAAAGAATATCTAAATAAATAAGTGTTCAAATGGAATCTATGGGTCTACACAGATGCCAGAGCCTTGCAGACAATCTGTATATATATATGAGAAAGCTAGTTAACACTTATTATATGGTTTTTGTAGTTAAAATAACGAAATATATCCATGTTATTTGATCACAGGCATTCGATGTCGATTCTAAAATTGATATCATTTCTTTTAGTGCCAAATTTGTTGTTTGTATTTTGTAAAACCTTTTTGAATTTTTCAGACAATAATTAAGATTATGTGTAGGATGAGTGAATGCAAGTCAGAGGATCTTACATGTGTGGCTATCTATATAAAATTTATCAAACGATTTCAAAAATTTGATATATATAGAATTATTTAACGAGTTTGATGAATTGCATATATTAAATAGTCACGAGTGAATGATTCTATTTATCACACAACTTTTATTAATAGAAATAAAGTAGAAATCCGGCTCAGTTGTGACGCTTCCATCTACTGAAAGAATCATGCAACGTCGTATATAGATTATGACGTTAAAACTACATGTGACGTCATAATAGTGTTATTACACGTGTCTTACGATATTTATGACATGACTGGACGGGCCAGTTATGAGATAAATTTACATTATAAGCTCAATATCAGATCTTTAGACTCTTAGTAATTGGAAAGAAGTTGTTTTAAAGATTTTAGCCTTTTTAACCCTGTGACCTTGAATGGAGGTCAAGGTCTTTCATTTGAACAAATTTTATAGTTCTTCATGCCAGCATGCTGCATGCCCAATAAGAGTACCACGAGCCTTTGTTATTGAGAAGAAGTCTTTTTAAAGATTTTAACCTTTTTTACCCATGCAACCTTAATGAAGTTCAAGGTAATTCATTTGAACAAACTTTGTAGCCCTTCAATGAGAACCCTTGGTCTTCCGGTTAATGAGAAGAAGTTGTTTGAATGAAAAAATTACGCACGGTGCAGGGTGACGGACAAAACATGATGTCTATAGGTCATCCTGACCCTTTGGGATCAGGTGACATAAAAACATAACACTCAGATCTCATCACCACCATAAGGTAGAGAGAGAAAGTGTTGCTGTTGACATAAAGGCTGACACATTGTGCAGTATAAAAAACAAACACGGGAAAAGTAAAGTATATCAATTTGAATTTTTATTCAAAATAAAGAGATGTGATAGTCTGAAATAAATTAGTATATTTGAAACATGCATTTAGCTACATGCAGTACACAAATTAAAACCAAGCACTTTATAATTGTATAATCTGTATACGCTCACTAATACTTAAATCTTTACCTTACAGAACATTACATTACATTTTCATGACCAAGCATTTTGTGAATATTTTCACTCACTTAATATGGAATACACAGTCTCACACCAGAGTATAGCCTGCAGCAACTTACAATCAATTCCAGAAGATCTGTGCTAGTATGTGCATTGTCTATGGCTTTTACATCAAATACATGTTTGGTGAATACAAGTGTATAAATATGTATAACCAACAACACATTAACTATAATGACACAGTATTGATGTTACACAAGTACATAATATTGTGCATGTGTAATGAAAGATGAAAAACAAACAAACAAACAAAAACAAATATATACTAATTTAAATAAAGCAGACATTATGTTATGTGATATGTAATTAATATTAGACCCAACATCAAAGTTTCATTCTCTTCCGGTAACATTCAGAAGAGTTTAGTAGTCATAAAGTAGTTAACATATAGAGATTGAACAGTGTTTTGATTGCGTTAAAGGTGGTATGAACGCAATGGGATACATACATATTCAATGTAGCGCGTTAGCGCTACATGTAGAATTGTCTGTATCCCATTGCGTTCATACCACCTTTAACGCAATCAAAACACTGTTCAATCTTTATATTTACATAAATAAGTCTACTTTTACGTCAAATTTAAAACTGTGATGGTTGCTAAGTTGGGTAACTACGGTAGTCAGGATGACCGAAGATATAGTTCCGATTGCTGAATGTTATAGCTGCAGTTTGATTTGAAATATAACAATGACACCTTTAATTATTTTTAAATTACCTGGTATATTTTTTTCCAATTTGATAATGTATCAATAATGTCCATTTTGAATAAAAATTGAGATAACCGAGGCGGATCGACTACCGGTATCGTTGTCAGGGTAGTGATGCGGTCCGAAGTGGAGCGAGCCGCCATATTTGATTTTCAACCGAGGAAAGTAACTCTGAAATAAAATGGTATGACCGTTGAGATGCTGAATGTTTCTAATGTATGTATCGGTCTACGTACGCGATATAGACAAAAAATTTCATAGTCACGACTTATTATTTTATTGTACGGATGATAGACAAGTGTTTGTATGGTGTGTGACTGACTTAACTATGGAATTCCTTGAACATTCCTGAGGAAAGCCCCCGGTTGTAGACTCGACCAGCGATTCTTTTTGTTGTTTATTACCGTTAAAGTGCTTGAATACATATTCTGTTTTGATGTCAAATGCATTTTAATTGGATCTAATAACAACTCTTTATTATTATTTTGAATCCGATAACTATGAAACTTTGTTTACATTTCATACAGTAGGCCAACCGAGTAGGCTGTGCCGCCTAAGGATCAGTCTTGAGACAAATAGTAGACCGAAATCGTTTTTTAGTTTATTATTAATTCAAAGCAAATCTGTCATCTGTGAAAAGGTAAAATGTAAATTAAGTAATTATAGTTTATTTAGATTATCATATGACGCAAAATCTTACCGAAGCGTGAACTAGAAATAGTCCGATCCTACTTTGGGTTTGTATTCATACGTCGTTGCGTTTACGCTAATTTGAACGCAACTCCACTCCCGTTGACTATATAGAGGCATATGTAAATATATGTTATTACATATACCGGTTAGTTCACAGTACTGTAGAAATAGTAACACATAATACACTCAAGTTTACTAATACCTCATACTTTTTTTATTATGATTATTAAGAGTCGAAAAGCAAATGTAAAAAACATATCTAATACAAACAAAATGTCTTGTTACAAGTCACTGGATGATTTGTTCTTGTGTAATACAAGCAAAATACAAAAAAGAGGTTGTAGCTTCTTGCCTTTATTTCAAACAATGTACTTGATTTTTACAGCTTTCATACATATCACTCAAAGCTGATTAAAAAGTACATACACTAGCCTATAATTACTAAAATGACAACAAAATATTGATGTAAAACCCTATATGATTGCATAGACAAGCAATGCTTATAGACATTGAAGTCCTAGGAATTACTAAATTAAAAAAAGCAGATTTTACATTTTTTTTCTCTTTACTTTTCCATTATTTCCCTCTTCCTTTGAAGCACATTATGTTGATAATATCACGAAAAGTTGGATTTTCAACATTTTTAACTTCAACATATAACAATAGAATTTTGGAATAAAGTGGAATGTGTTTATGTCTTGTTCTATTTGTCAGACAAAATGTGATATTAAAGGATGTGACATTAAACAAAAAGTATTAACTGGATGACATGAGGTAGCTTGGAATATCATCTGATGCCCAGGGGTATAATCTTGATCTCACATCCAACACAAGTTACAATAATGTCAAGTTAAAAAATTATATCAGTTTTGCAAATAGTAAAATACAACGCTGACATAAAACATAACATCAAAAACTGTACCTTTACAAATAATTTAAATCAAAATATATGAATATTCCAATGTCAATTAGCAAAAAAAAAAACCTTCCTTTCCTTATTTTCCATAAAATATACCGGGTATAATGTACAAAAGATTATGAAAACAGGTTAAAAACATGCAATTATTTCAAATAATAATCGTCAAAACTCATAATTTAAAAAAAAATACCTGACAGCACTCATATGTTTTTCATAATCAAATGAACATAGACAAAAAGTAACCAATATCAGTTTTATATAAAAAATAAACGTATTCTTTGTTGCATCCTTGTACATGTAAATAATCATATTCATTACTTCAACATTTGTCAAAGCTATGTGCGTTTATGAATACTTGCTTATACAAATAGTTAAATGCACCAGAAGTATTCCTCGACCCTATGTCCAGGAGATAACTCTACATGCAGTTAAAATTTTATTCAAAACTTACATGCACCAACAAAGTTAATTGCATTCCTACGCAAAACGAAACTAGCATATATGTATGTATAGTGACATGTAATTTGCACTATGTTTATGAATATTTGCATGTTCAAATAAATAAACTACACTAGAAACTTTCCTCGACCCTATGCCCAGGAGGTAACTCTACCGACTATGTATTATTATTAATGATAATAATAATAGACTTTCATTTGGGGACAAATTAACAACAAATCACAGTTCAATTTAAAAAATGAGGGAGAATAATATCAGAAATATTTAACTGGAGGTTGATGAAATAAGAAAGATATATGAAAAAATATCACAGTTATTTCTGTGTCACAGGTAGCCTGATCATGCAATCATGGCGAACTCAGCTTCTGTGTTGGTCGTATCAACTCTTGCCACGTCAAAGGAGTTATCGCCATTATTGACCACGCACCACAATCTTTAAATCATTTATGTATGGTTATAGTATGAAATGATTTCAGGCCAGTACCACATGTAATTGCCATTGCGTACCAAATCTTGTTAAAAAAAGTCAGAAATCTTATGGAAACATTTCTTGATTGCATATTCTATGTTAAAGTGTAATGACTTCTATAAATCTCATAATAACCCCTCAAATAACCATAACAAACCTGATCTATTACAAACTCATCATCACACCCTTATATTACTGTAACAAACCAAGCTTTGTTGGAAACAACCTAAACTTTTCATTAGAAGGAGCCAGCAAGAGCAACAGAAAGTCTTTTTCTGTATCGTTCATGTTTTTGTTCATTCCAGACATGCAAGAAAAATTGTAGATAAAAGACAAAATTTGTTTGATTCATTTGGCAAGCAGCTGGCTTAATGCATTGCAAAAAGCTGTTGAATTTGTTCACAAATTTCAGAGTTTATGGTATCTAAACCAAGAAGCCTTGATGATCTATAGCCCTTTGAACATTTATGGGAGAAACCATGAAATATATCATGAAAAAATCTCACCTTTTCAAAAAATCCACTTTCTCTGTTGAGACAATATTCTTGCAAATTACATCCAAAATCATAGAAAATATCTTTTGGAGGGACTTCAATGTGACTATAAAGGGATGCATAAGGGTCTTTTCTACCCTCAGCATATGCCATGTGGAATCCATAGCAATGTCCGTGTGACGGACAAAACCATAAAAATAAAGATGTAGATCCTCTTGCTGAAATTTGGGCTTTTGAAAAATGTTTATGACAGGTCTCAAAAGACATGGGATGATCATCAGCTTCTGTATTCCTTGCTGCCTTTCCCTCATCTATGGTAAATTTACGAATATTTCTCAAAGCATTACCACTCGGTGTGAAGTAATAGGCCCGCACATATTTTGGTGGATTATATGTACCTATCTGTTCTACTGCTTCTTCTGGTGGGAAAGAAACAAAGGAATCTACACAAGTTAATATATATTTAATGAATTTGACAATATCTCGTGGCAACAAATTTTTATTCTGATTGCAATACATAGAATTTGCAATGAGATCTCTGACCTCTGGACAATAAAACCGTAAGTTTTGCATGGCAGCATTGAAATATCTATCCCCATTTTCATTTGGATTATTACTACTGATGTAAGCAAGTAGTACATCTAATGATGACACAATGCACTTTGGAATAATAGTAGACAGTGGTGCAGTAGTAGATAACACATAATCAACAACTTTGCAAAGGCAATTTTTTCAACATCTGGCATATTACCTACAAGGAAGCGCTCAAATGAGTCCTTAACATCTTCAGGTAAAATAGTCTGAAGAAAATATGTCCTAGCAATGACAGTATCTTCATCAAGATTAGCCTCTGCAATTTGCTTTTCTTCCCCGAAAACTTTGTTTGCAAGAAAAAACAGATGCTCTCTACACACTTTCATATTTTCAGCACTAATATCAATAGAACTTTTAAGAAACAACGGTCTAATCTACGATGTAGCGTTTGATAAACTGCAGGTTCCGATGGTTTTTCAATAGGTTCAAAAACAGCATTTCGAAAGCCAATCCCTATTTTTGTTCCATCACATGCTAATTGGTGTGGTGTAAATTTACATACTTCACATGGTTTTCTGAAATCAATATGCATGTTTTGATGCCCAGCTGAACCACCATTTTAAAAAAAACTCCAGGGTCCATAAAACTTCGAGATTTTGGAAAACGTCTGATATAAGTTGATGTCATACTTTTGCAAAACCCTGAAAATGTTGTTTTAGAATTCAAAACTTGATGTACATACATCCATCCAATTTCGTCACCTGCAGCTGTATCGATTTCCCTTCATCCCATGGTAACAGGCAGCATGAAGCTGTACATGTACGTGTATGAATATTACATAAAACTGGGGCAATCTCAGTGTACAGGCGGATGCGTCTTTTAAAAATTGTAACACCATTAGGATATTCAGAACTTGTCCAACCTGCCCCACATGGACATGTTGTCAAAGGTATAGACTGAACAAATATGGGACCTTTAAGGCATCCATCTACCCGAGGGATACAATCTTCATTCTTATCATTTAACAAATCCCGTATTTGTACAGCAGCTGCTAACTCTTCAGAACATTCCTTCCTGGCCGAATGAGAACTTGTACATGGGAATTTCCACAAACCAGAGGAAACATCAAAACATTCAGTATTATTACTAAAGTCTTCCAATATATCTGACCCAATGTCAAGCTCAATTTGAGGCAAGTCTGCATGAGGATCATCAAAAGGTTGTTCATCAAAATCCTCAATACTTTCTATTTTGAACGTCTGCCATTCTTGGGACTCATGGATACATTTTAAATGTTCACACAGTGAAGTTGAATCATCAAACAATTCAATATTGCGTTTGGCTCCTTTTATGGATTTGCAGTATCCATTTAAACATGAAATAACATATTTACCAGTAGATGCATTGAAAGTAATGTGCACAAATGAAGGTTCTCCATCAGGTAAATTAGAAACTGAAAACTTCCTTGTATTATTTCTACCCATCAAAGTAACATATGATTTCTCACAAAATTTTAAACCTTCAGCGACTTTAAGATCAAGTGCAGTTTGATTTTCCTGAGAAATAAGGATACTTGGAATAACACATTCTTTCAAAAAGCGACAATGCATGCATTTTACACTAGTTGAAACATCAATTAAGCTATTTTAGAAGACATCTTCTCCTCTGGCGCATTCTATTAGAGTCCTGTATATTCTACACGAACACCTATACACAAAACCATCCTCTGTTATTTGCCGAGAGGTATGAACATAATCAAAATTCGAAAATTTTACATTTTCAGGATTGTAATCATTTAAAACTATGACTATTTTATCATCAGTATTTAAATGGATACTTAAAGTACCTGACTGTATAACATCTCGCTTGAAGCTATCGAAAATTGTACATGTTTCTGCTAAATTTTCTACAGGTGAGCTTCCAAGGGCAATAGAAAGCATTTCCCTAGTTGCTATGCCATTTCTAGTAAGTTTTGCTGCAGGAGCAACTTCAACAGTATTATCTGTATTAGGACAAGCAACTAACAATGTGGAATTTACATTTCCTTGTGAACTTAACCCCATTGAACTTTCAAAAATATTGAATAACTTACGAGTATCATTTTTCAAAAACAGCCATGAGATTTGGTAACGGAAAGATTTTGGTATTGACTTAGATGTTGGCAGTCTTTCCTCGAATCTAACTTTTTCTTTCAATAGTGAATGGCTATTTGATAAATAATTCAGATAGATAGACTGGTTTAAAAGAGGTAGAGAATTGGGAAAATTTTCTACAGTAAAATGATCAGACAACTTGCTTTGTTCAGTCCGTCTTTGTAGAGGAAATGACAGAAATTGATCTAGAATTTTTTTTCTGTCAGAATCAGAAGTATTTGTATGTAAAAACCAATCATCTGAGGACTCTGACTCTATATGTGCATGAAATCCCTTTCTGACACAATGAGAGAGATTAAGCACAAAACTGACACCACAATTTTCAGCATGACTTAAACTATTTCCCAAAAGTTGTTTAAAGTTTTTCAAATTATACTTATAATTTTTATCAGTTCTTCCTTTTTTGCCTTTGATCGTCCTTTCACTTTCACGATTTTTAATTAATGTTTTAATGTCAGAATTTGTAACAACTTGACTCAAATATAATGCTTCAGAAGAAATGTCTAATGCCTCGAGTTTAAGTAATTTTTCAGCCATTGAGACATTAAACCAGTATAGCAACCTGATTCAAACATATCTTGCATAAAAAATACTTCTTCCATCAACCTCTACCATAAACACATTACAAACAAATACACCTTCAGTAGTATGTTGAGTAATTATCCAAGGTTTAAAAATGACCAAAAAATCATTCAGTCTAAAGCAGTAAGAAACTAGGTCGCTTGTCGAACTGTGTCATAACTCGTATGTATAGAGTGATCCGCTGGTCAGAATAATAGCGCGTGATCATCAATTAATTATGAGAACCAAATATTAGTTTGGATTTGCCATCTTGTTGAACAATAAGGTCTGTTACGAAGATCGGTAAGTACGTTAACAGTCAAAAGACATGAATTATTTTGTCATTATTTCTCTGTATTTGTATTTTCATGTTGTTGTATTTTTTTATTTAAACGTCCTGTCTTTATTCGTGGAGTAATACTTATGAAATAGTTCACTCAGACGATGAACCAAACAAATCATGTTCTTTTGTTTCCAAGATTATTATGAGATCAAACATTACCTTTTTTGTTTGTTTGTAAGGATAAAGAAAAATAATGGCGACCCAAGTGTTTACATGTTTGGATAAACACTAATTTTACAAACTTGAGACAACAAACATCTATAAAAATGATGTCATAGAAATCGCAGTTAATTTTCTAGGTGCACACATTCGTGAATTCGACAGGACAATAAAGAAAAGATAACTAATTGGGAAAATTGTATATAGTTAATCAAAGTACTGAAAGTACTCTTGTGTGATTGTATGAATTGACAGAGCATTATATTTTTGCAATGATGTCGGAATTGTATCTGTTGTGAATACATATATATACATTTAGTCTTTTTAAGTCAATGCGTGTAGTATGGGTATAGCTCTGCAAATTAGTAAACCACAAAATCTCTTTATAAAACAATAAGTGATGTGAATAACTATTATAAATGTCATATGCTAGCATAATGGATTGCTTTATATCAAATCATTTTAATTAATCACACTTCTTAATAATGAGTCAAACAAACAATATCAATGGCTGTATAACTCATGGTCCTTTTAAACGTATGTCTGTAGCATACGAATTGCTTGGCATTTTTGACCCTCGAGTTGATTATTCCTATTGAGACCGCAGAACCAAATGATTTCCCATAGGCGACAATGTTAGTGTTTTAATCATCCGTTACTGATTTCGAAGACCGTCATCTCACACACCTGTGAGTGTTTTTTTTAAGATCTACCATCTTGCTAAACCTTTATGTGGGGGTGACATCTTATGCTAGGTTTACACTATGTTCCAGACGACCACGGTAAGCCCCGTTTGCCCAAAACGTTGTGCGCCGTGAAATTTTGGCTATTTTTTGTATCTGTATTCAAGATGAGCTAGGTCTTGTGAAGTTTTTGCCACGGTCTTTTACGGATTACGTGGTGGGCCGTGGATATAGCGGAAAGTGTTGTTCCCGAAGGTTAAAGGAACACTACGGCTTTAGCACGGTCTATCAAGGATACCACTACGTTCTCTCCTGGCCTGTTACGATCTGATGAGGTCTGCTACGTTTTACACGTTTTGATCGAACACCAATACGTTTTTCACGGTCCGCAAAGGCTTTCTAGGATAAAAGTCTGAAAGTCTGATGCCGGGCTTTTTAGAGCAACTGAAACAATACTAATTGCCGAAAATGTCATTTCAAACACGTTTTAATTGCAAAATTTGTTAAAATCATATTTGGTATAAATATAGAATTATTATTGCCAAAGTGTTTCTACGCAAATATTTTTTTTCTGTACTCATTTCGTCTGCCTTTTGCAATAATAGCTTTGGTATAATTTGAGGGTTTAAATTGTGTTTGATAATGACTATTTTTATTTATTAATACAAATAATTCAATGTAGTTGCAAATATGTACCAGGTCAGGCAATGATACCCCATCATATTTTGCTTGCAATGTAAGACCGTAATAAGACGTAACAAGCCGTATCACGTCGGACTTTCAACCGCTACAAGCCGTGAGATGCCTTGACGGGACGCATCAAACGGTTTTTTACATCCACCTTGGCTTACCGTAAAAAAACCTTGACAAACCTGGACAAAAACGGCACAAAACGTGCAGCCAATCTGCATCAACCGTGATAGAACGTGAAAGAAACGCAACAGAACGTCACTGAACTTGAAAATCATACGCACTGTTTACGTTTTGTTACGTCAATCCCGGTTTTAGATTACGTCCTGTGGCGTTCTCCCAATCTGTACCGTGACTGCCGTGGCACAATTTTTTGACAGTTTAAAAATCTGACACGACATCCACGGTAATCACGACCGCTTACGTTTGTCTATCACGTCCTTCTGCGTTATCTCACGTTGTCTCGCGGTCCACCACGTTTTGTCAACGGTGGCCTGAAAACGGGGTTGCCGTGGCCGCCGGGAACATAGTGTAAACCTAGCATTATCAATTCCACACCAAAATTGACCAAACTTTTCGTAAAATTTCAATATGGATTACATCTCCCTGTCAGAAACAAACTTGATGCGCCTTAATTATCCAAGAAGCAGGCTTCGAAATTCACCTCTGTATGAAATCTTATGTCTAAAAGATATGTCCAAAAGAGGTTTTCCCAGAAATCTTGGTTTGATTGTACGGTCTATATTCTCTAATCAACTTATGAATGCGTCTTATGATATAATTAATAACATGTACTCGGGGACCTCCCAAATTATTTGGTGCTTTGCCAGGGTATGGACGGACATATAAAAAAAAAACCTTGTATGATATAATAATATTGATATGAGGGACACATAAAAAATTGCATAAAAAACAACTTAAATGTCATATTCCTAACAATGGCAACCATTTTCCCAATAATTTTCAAATTTCATTTGAAAGGAATCGCTTTTATTTAAAACTATATATTTCTGGATACTATATATAAAAATATAGTACTTAATAATCAATAAGATTTCATTATTAGCCACATTAGCATGTGGTGTCTTTATTCATTAAGACGGGGATAAACAGGATTTCAAGTAAATAATCGAAATTCTCAAAAAGTGCTTGGACTTCAGTATATTCCAAAAGACAATGTACTATTGTTTCTCTTTCCCTGTTACAAAATGTACAAATTTGACTAGGGTGTAAATTAATCTTATATAGAAAGGTATCTGTCACTAGAATATTATGTATAATTCTTACTTGCAACCACTGAAGTTTTGAACTTTTTGTCACGGTGAAAGGGAGTTTTTTTTTTATATTTTTCCCATTTCTTTTTATCATAGTCAAATTAAAGGTTCCACTTCCTTGTACTTGTTGGTGTATCAGCAGGAGTAATCAAACAGTTATAAAATCTTTAGACCCCTTTTGACTCTTAAAGAAAATCTGAAATTTAAGCTCCTGTATCAGCAGGAGTAATCAAACAGTTATAAAAATCTTAGACCCCTTTTGACTCTTAAAGAAAATCTGAAATTTAAGTGGTATAATGGGTAGAGGGAGTACCTCTAAATGCAATTGTACATCAATTTTTCGAAGGAAATTCTTGGCTGCAGAAACAAGACCTTGAAACTGTAGAAAATTAGTATGAATGTTAAAAATATTTGAAAACTCGTTGAAAGTGAAAAAAAGTTAAGCTGTCAGGATTCTTAATGAGGTCATTGAGGGTAATTACACCAGCATGGAACCGGTTTTGATACAATATGCATATTATTTCCAACTTTAATATCTGCATTATACCATAATGTTGTTTTCAATATAGTCTCTTGTTTATATCTAGATTGGATTGATATTGGGGAATTATTCAACTTAAATACACATTGGAGAACATCTTTCCAAAACATGTTTTGGCAGTTGATTAGGCAATGTTTAATATATTCATTCTCACATTTCTTGTTATTGACAAGAAATTGCTTAAAGATGTTAGTCTATTTGACCCCTATGACCTTGTATGAAGGCCATGTTGATATTATTGCATGATATAATCTACAACCGCCATTTGCATGACAAGGTAAAAAAGGACTCGATCTGTACGCTTTTGTAACGACAATTCTGGTCAAACAAGCGCTACATGTAATTGCTACTAGTCAACATAGAGGAATGAGTATTTGATACTAAACTGAATTATACCTAGTTTTTTGTATATTTTGCCAAAACTTACAAGCAATACAACAATTCACGATTGTTCAGGAATACCTAAGGTAAAGACTAAAGTACATCTAGGAAGTGATATTTAGGCATACTAAATATCTCTTGTTTAAACAGGGTCTAATATCTTAAAATATAAGTTTTTCTTTATGAATTGTTCTCTTTCCGAACAACAATTAAAACTACCTAGTTACAAAAATACATATTTCAACATAACTTCAAAACATTTTATTAGAAAGTCTGCCTATTTGTAACCGCGTCAACAAGCATGAGTCAACCAAGCTCGGTGCGCGTCTCGGCACGGCATTCACTGGAGAATGTTAAAAGAATCTATAAATTAGACGAACTTACCTTAAATTTAGACTGAGGAAACAAAGACGTGTGGATTTGGCGGTCGGACGAGTGAATTTTGACAGCACGCTTGCGATATTGTCTGTGGGCTCCGATAGCTCTGCGCTATTCAGGTAAGAGAAGTCACTATATATGGAAGTAAACAATCACGTGATCACTAGTTACTCATAATAAAATTTCATATTTCGACCAATGGCATGGATGAAGTATAAGCACGTGGATAATTAGTGATCATATGACTGTATATTTTCTTCCAAATATAGTGATTTATCTGACCTGGTATTCTTTAAGTTCGCAGCAGGGAACAAGACTAACGCCGAAACGCGATTGTTATGCACATCTAGCCATTAGACCTTGTCGAACTTCCTGCTTCCCGCTGCTTCACGTAAACATCTTGAATATAAGCCCAAATCGTCTGCTAGTGGCTAACAATCAAGACAATACAATTGTACACGGAACCCCTTAGTTGAAGTTGTCTGTTTCGAACCGAAATATTTGATGACTTTGACCTAAAGAGTAGGCAAAAGTCATTCATTCATTTGAACAAACTTGGTAACCCTTCATCCCAGCATGTTTCAGACCCAATATCAGTACTGTAGACCTCTAGACTAGTTATCAAGTTATTGGCAAGAAATTGCATAAAAATGTTAGTCTTTTTGACCCATATGACCTTGTATGAAGGCCAAGGTCATTTCTTTGAACATACTTAGTACCCCTTCTTCTCAGTATGCTGCTGGCCTAATGTCAAATCTCTAGGCCTATCTAATATAATCTACAACCGCCATTTGCATGACAGGGTAATAAAAGGACTCGATGTGTACGCTTTTGTAACGACAATTCTGGTCAAACAAGCGCTCCATGTAACTGCTACAGCCACTAGTTAACATAAAGGAATGTGTATTTTGATACTAGACTCAAAACTTACAAGCAATACAACAGTCTACGATTCAACAGTAATACCTAAGACAAAGGCTTCAACACACCTAGGATGTAATAGTTAGGCAAACTAAATATCAATTGTTTAAACAGGGTCTAATATCTTAAAATATAAGTTTTTCTTTATGAATTGTTCTCTATCTGAACGACAAGTAGAACTACATAGTTACAAAAATACATATTTTACCATTCAAAACATTTGATAAGAAATTCTGATTATTTGAAACCGCGTCTACAAGCATGGGTCAACCAAGCTCGGTGCGGGTCTCGGCACGGCATTCACTGGAGAATGTTAAAAAGAATCTATAAATTAGACGAACTTACCCTAAATTAAGTCTGAGGAAACGAAGACGAGTAGACTTGGCGGTCGGACGAGTGAATATTGACAGCACGCCTGCGATATTGTCTGTCGGGCGATTAAAATTTCCTGATGCCGAAACGCAACTGTTATGCAAATCTAGCCATTGGACCTTGTCGAACTTCCTGCTTCACGCTGTATCACGTAAGCATCTTGAATATACGTCCGAATCGTCTGATTGTGTCTTAAAGCCTGCGTAAGAAGTCAGTACTGTGTGTTTGCGTACATCACATAGATATTTAGTACGTTATTTGAGTGTAAACATTTATTTTTTATTATAACAATTTATGAGTGGTGTTGGAACATCACTGGGTTTTTCTGACCCTTTTTCTGCAGATGGAAGCACTGTATAAAGATCACATTGGCAATAATGTCAGTAATTTGTCCTTAATGTAAAAATGTAGAAATTGAGCTGTGGTCCTCGGAATACACAATGGTAGACTGAGCCAACGAAGTACATGATATATGCTGTGCCAGTTGAGTGAGAGACCGTATTATTTTAATGAACACTTGACATTCCACACTGTTCCACTCCTTTTACGTTCCACACTGTTCCACTCCTTTTACGTTCCACACTGTTCCACTCGTATTACCTGACTCTCTATTTAAGTATATAATACGCATTTTGGCCTGTTTTATTGTTAAATCCGTTTACACGACCAAAACATCGTAAACATCAGCCAGAGTGTAACAGTCGACTGTTGCACCGTACTATTACATGCGCGAAAAGTATGCGAAGACATTTCCCACGTGCGTAGGCGGGACCCCAACTCAAGCTCTTTTCGGATCCAGATTGTTTGTTGTTGTCTGCGGAAAATGGCTGAACCCAACAGTGACAGCTGCAGATTTCAGGATATATCCGAACAGGATTTGGATTTATTGATGGCAAATAGGGACTCTCTAAGTACCAGGAATGTAATCATGGGAGCTGTCAACATATTAACGAAATATTGCGAAGAGAAAGGCTTACCCGTGATAGATGAAACATGCAGCAACGCAGAACTGAACGGGTTTCTGTGCAATAATAAATTCTGTGTAGTAAATATGAAATCATCCATAGTTTTTTGCCTCACCTATCCTTCTTACTATAATTTGTTCAGTTTCTTAAATAATGAGTCAGGTAATAAATCATTTGTTTCATTGGTACTGGGGGAACAGTCAAATCATTGCCCCGAGGTAGCATGGAAGACCTAGTGAACTGTTGCCTGAGGCCGGAGGCCGAGAGCAACAGTTCTCTAGGTCTTCCCTGCTACCTCGGGGCAATGATTTCACTGTTCAACCAGTACCAATGAAACAAATGTACACTGTTCCACTTCTTTTACATTCCACACTGTTCCACTTCTTTTTTTTCATTCCACACTGTTCCGCTCCTTTTACGTTCCACACTGTTCCACTCTTTTTACGTTCCACACTGTTCCACTTTTTTACATACCACACTGTTCCATTTCTTTTACATTCCACAATGTTCCACTCCTTTTACTTTCCACACTGTTCCACTCCTTTCATATTCCACCCTGTTCAACTCCTTTTACATTCCACACTTTTCCACTCCTTTTACATTCCACACTGTTCCACACCTTTTACTTTCAACACTGTTCCCCTCCTTTCATATTCCACACTGTTCAACTCCTTTTATATTCCACACTTTTCAACTCCTTTTACATTCCACACTGTTTCCCACTCCTTTTACATTCCAGACTGATGAAAATGTAACGAAAACTGATATGATAATTACCTTTTGTCAAATTCAAACTAACAACCATAGAAAAAATGGGATTACATTCGTTCATCCTTATATACGAATATAATGTTTGAGTTATTGCCATATTTTAATTATTTTATTTTTCATAATTGTGAACCGTTAAAATGTAATGAAGCTGTTTCCTTATTTTGTTTAAAGTTAATCAAAGAAAAAATAACTCGAAATAGACAAAAATATAAAAACTGAATTCCAAACGAGTCAATTTATTTACCTTTTTAAATTTTTCACCATTTTCAAGATTACATATTTAGGATTAACAACAAAAAAGATAATTCTAAACTGGTTAACATTTAGCTGCAGGTCATCAAAATGTATTACTTTATTTTTATGTCTATCGAATGGTAAATTGGTTGAAATGTTTTCTAACATGAAGTTTAAAATAAATCACGTATCAGAAATAGTGGATTGCAACCAGGATAAAAAATAAATACTTTAGTACTGAATACAGTGCAGGACTGTTATCAGTGTCAGTCAAAATTCATCAACATGTCTCACTTAAACAAAAATCCTTTGTCGTTGGAAAGTATAACATAAGTTAAAATTGTTAATTAATTTCAGTTTATTAAAAACTGATTAGGTTTTAATTGCTATGTTCTTCAGAAATAAATGGTTCAGCAAATTTCCATACATATCATTGAACGGTTTTGGCAAAAAATGTTCTGATTTGTTGTGTGTAGATGGTAAATCTTCCCACATACAACATACTTATGGTTATACCATTATGTTTTACTCTATTCCCCTATAAGTAGCACACACATGTGAACTCTGCTAGGTTTTATGCTGATAAAAAAAAATCTCAGACGAACATATTGTCGAAAATGAGTATTTATTTAATATCCGTGAATTAATCATTAAAAACTAAACACATAAAAGGTTGGTGAAATCTTTTTGAAAATAAAAGCCACAAACTTGAGTGGGAAACGACATAGTGATCATTCAAGTGCCCCCAACCCAGATTAAGAATACATGTATATGTATCTACATAATGTGTTTCTTTCATTAACACAGGTAATATTGCATTAGTGATTCTTAACGAAAAATACACAGTCTTTTTCATATTTACCATAGTCTGTATTGTTTTTACCCTCATAAGTACGTAGGTGTTTAATATTGATATATATTATAACTAAACTTTAAAGGGTTCCCTACATATACATAAACACCTTCCTTTGAAATACCCAGAGTTGTTGTTCAGGGAATTCGTCCTTTTTAGTTCATGACGATAATCATATAGTCAGGGTATTTCTACACAGGTAATAGTACACGTGTGTAGTGTACATGTTTTCCGAACAGCATGCCGTAAAGCGAGTTTGTCGTAATTAGGTACAATGTAGTCAGACTGATACTCCTTACAGTTTGCAGCAGGGGACCAGACTAACGCCAAAGCGATTGTTATGCAAATTTAGCCATTAGACCTTGTCGAACTTCCTGCTTCACGTTGCTTCTCGTAAACATATACGTCCGAATCGTCTGCTAGTGTGTTAAAGCTTGTGTAAGAAGCCAGTACTGTATATGTGCGTGTATCGTATAGATATTTAGTAAGTTAGTATAGTGTAAACATTTACACTATAATATTACATTTCTTTATTATAGCAGTTTGTGGATGGTAATGGACCATCACTGGGTTTTCCTTACCCTCTTTCTGCAAATGAAAGTTTTGTATAAAGATCACATTGGCAATAACGTCAGTAATTTGTCCTAAATGTAAATGTTGATGGCAGCTTATGTAACTTATTTAAGTGTTCTTACTAGGAATTGAGCCGAGCCATGGTTTCCAGACTACACATGGTAGACTGAGTCAACAAAGAACAGTAACGTGCCGAAAGTCTTCGTTATCTTTATTTTTCCCTATATATTTTATTTATTTTTACATTCTATTTTTATTTTTGCTGATCTCATCCATTGGCGAATGTTAACCAAATCTGGCGTACTTGTAGAAAATTATCTAGTTAAGAGTTGATGTTCGGGGAATTCGCCCTTTGTAGTTCATGACGGTAATCATATAGTCAGGGTATTTCTACACAGGTAATAGTACACGTGTGCAGTGTACACGTTTTCCCAACAGCATGCCGTAAAGCGAGTTTGTCGTAATTAGGCAGTCAGACTTATACTTTTAAATACTCGATTTTTTCATCAGACTTAATACCAGAAAACATCTTAATTTTTATTGGTTAGTGACATCAAAATTGGTGACAGCCTATTTGAGATATACTCTGTATGCGGGAAACCGAGGGCTTTTAATAAGCACTTGACGTAAATATACAGCAGGAACACTTAATTAATACACTAAGTGCATGCCTTTGTTGGGAAATTCCGACGGGGAATTTCCTTTGTTGATTTTGTGACTTTTTTGCGGAAAGAAATGTAAACAACTCGGGCTTTCCCACACAATGCCTACAGAAGATGTTTATCTTTATTTCTACCACACTGCGTGGTGTTATGTACCTCTCAGGGTATCAAATAAACAGTGCAGCTGTTGATTAACAATATGTTTATACCAGTTTGTAACAGTACACCTTCAAACTAAGTGCAAACAATGGAGAAAATAGAGCGTATAAACAAGATTGGGACCACAGCTAACTAACTTAATCAGATATTGGTCATCTGGAACTTTGCCGAATTTAATTCTGGTTGATGTCGATATACAATTTTATGACAAAAAGTGGGACCGATTGCGCAGGCTGCTGATTGACAACCCCAGCTCCTTAAAGGAAGTATAGCAGTTGCCCTGAGAAGATGCTAAGTAAATTGGCAGACATCTTGAAAAGAGAAAAAAACAAAGAAGCGCTGAACACTAAAAGAAAATACAGGCGTCTTTTGATCTAAAGAAGGATTTCATACATACACATGATAAGTAAGGTGGATTGTTTTCTCAGAGACCATGAGGTGAAATGTGTGTCTAGATGTCCTCAAGTGGTTATGGATGACTTGGCAGTTCCATACTAGGAGTTACACTGTGATGAAAGATTTGAAAGGAGGACGAAGTAATAAAATTTGGTATAAGATATCAATACCCTAGAATGTAGGAATGTGTGTTCCTGTTTCCTGAACGTTCAACTTAAAATATATTGCAAACATTGGAAGTAATGGTTAGTGATAACAAATCAACTGTGAATTTAAACATGTCTTTTTGCCCCCTCCCCCATTTTCGCTGGGTAAAATGTTCTAAAAATGTACAATTGAAAGAAAAAAGATTCCTCCTGCACATTTTTTTTACTTCATTTTAGAAAATGTTCGGCTGCTCGGCGGGTTTTCTAAACATTCAAGCACTTTTTTCCCGAGGGAGACCCCCGGACCCCCCAAATCACTAAACTTTCCCGCCTTCGGCGCTCAAAAAACAATAAAAATAAATCGTATAACTCATCTCAGTCATTCTAAATCGTAATAATTTTCCCGAAGGTTACACCCGGACCCCCAAAAAACTTAAACTAGAGAGACTACAGCGCTCGTAAGGTAATTTGCGTAGTCCTTAGTTTACGGTTAACGACGCCAATGTCTATAGATGTGTATAAGGATTATATGTAATGATATCGAAAAAGGTACATAAAGCATCTCCTGTGGTTGTGGGGCGCAGGGTAGTGGGGGTTGGTTACAAAATATTGATGACCTTTGCCCCCCCCCCCCCCCCATTCCTTGTGAAGGTACATTTACATGTACAGAAAACAAATAAGTATGAGTTTCATCATTCTATATATGTAAATAGAGATAAAATATATAGGTCAAGGGAAAAGTACGTATCCATTTGGAATTAAATATACAAATTGATATATTTCAGCGAGGCCAACATCCATTTGTTAGCTTCTTTAGGCAATACATTGAATATGTAAATATTGTTTCATATTACATAAAATTATGTATTTGAAAATACTATTAATATTTATCCGATAACTATGGATATAAATGAAATGATGAAGATGGTGGAAATCATCCACATTGATATAAAGTATGCTTTGGTAAGCAACACGGTGAGGAAAGGGATACCAAAAAGGAAGTGGTTAGAGACTGCGCAAGTAAATGACTGGTTCTCGGACTCAATAGGCTTACATCTTACCTGAGGTGAACACATAGATTTGTAGTTGTTGTATACTACACATCGTTCTGAGACTTGACTCTATAGATAAAGTGGACTTGAGTTAGTAGTGTTTTGTAATAATCACTTGTTCTTCTTTTAAGACTCGTTTCAGTAACTTTAGGTTAACTTTGTAGAGAAATGGAATTTCACCTGGTTTTACTTAACTCACCAGTGCGACAACATTTTTAGCGATCACGTTAATTTATACTGTAATTTAAATGTTCACTGAGATAAAAATGATTAAGCATTTTAATGAGGAATTTTAAACTATTGTTCTATATTTTCTACATTTTAGTGAAGCTTAAGTGATTTAAATTATTAGCTCAATAAATGATGAAAAATAACATATTTTGTAAAGGGGAAAAAATCAGGAAAGCTGACCCCCTAAATTTATGATGACTTTAGAAACATCAACAATTTTTGTCTGACTGCAAAATTTTAGAAAAATAAGCTAGTCACTAAATACTTTTAAGTGAAGCGTTGAATCTGTCAAAAATGATAAAAATACAAGGTATTTTCATCTTCAAAATTCAGGTGGTATTGGTAACTTATACAGCTGTTCTGAGCAAAAATAATGGATTGATAGTATTATTTTCATACTTATAAGACATTTTATTTACAAGACATTGCCTTAGCTTATCGTGTGAATACAATTTACGTCAAATAACTACCTTTGATTCAAAATAGCTCAAAATCGAGCATACCAACATAGTATCTTTATTCCTAATTTAACTTTGGTGTGAATTCTTATTTCAAAAAATCTGTATTAGAAAAAAATGTTAGTCATCAGACTTTGACTTTTGACCGGAGCTGATCCTTTAGGGGTTGTATCAACTACATGTATTACGATGATGTGTTAAAAAGTAGATTAGTCCGAGATTTTGATTAACGGTAGTTCACACGAAAAACACACTTTACCATGGTCGTATGTTCTGCGTGAAGATGATGCTTGAATGTTAATATGAGAATTTTCGTCAAGACGTTTAACATGTATGTAGCTACCAACAAAAATATCCTACCTACCTTAAACGAATCCGTATGCAGTCTAACCACTATCGATGATGAACGTGTACTTTTATCCGTACTCTAATTGTGCATGTGATATTTGATACAGTAACTGCGTCACATGACAGTGTAAAGGTAACACTGATAGCTATTGTACACTTCTATAGGTCAAATAATGTATTATATGACACAGTGTTTTTCTCTGTAGATTAATGCCTTTTGGTATGAATGTGAAGCCTATATCCTTAAGCATTTTGAAATATTCAAAATAGCGTCAAAGATGGCTGCTGAATATTGAAATTTTCAATAGTTCCTTCAGAAATCAGATGAATCAGACATTGAACGTCTATTCATCTCATTTTAAAGCTTTCTAGAATATAACTGGTAAAAACGGATATTAACGTTAGTTTTATACATCAATACAAAATAACCAAGATGGCAAACTAAATAGCTCTAAATACTTACATACCGATTAAAATGTATCTTTCTTTACAAAATACAAAGTCCTTGCTGGTTAATTGTCAAATACAAATTTTAGGTAATATTAAAAGATGGATTCTTTGACGTATATATTTTGATAATAAAACTAGATAAATAATGATAATAACTAGATTCAAGATGGTGGACCAAAATGGCGCCAAAATCTGTGCTAAATCATTAAGCACAGTTTGGACGCCATCTAGCGAGTTCTTCTCCGGCTAAATGTATGTGATGAAGCTGTGGTTGTTTTCTCTACCGAATATCATCTATTGAATTGATGTCTATAGAAGTATGAATATAAAGATCCTGGTCAATGTGGAGCACACTCCCTTGAGTGAATATATTGACTATTCAAGATGGTGACAAAATATGACGTAGAGCAGTCTTCTTTTTGGTATGTGAAAGAGGGGGAAATGAGGAAAAGACAGCTGAAAAGCAACTCTTCAAACGTGGGCAAATCACAGATAAGGGAGACAAGGACGTTTAAAGATAGTTTCCACGATATTGGGGCCAGAAATCGTAAAGTCGCCGTAAGTTTACTCTTCTCATTACAGAAGAAGTGACATTACCACATGACGAAGACTGCAAAGAAACTCAAGGAATTAAAATATCAAGTATGACGAGCTGATGGCAAAATAAGTGCAGGACTATATGGCTGTTCATTGTTGAAGATGGCTGCAGAGGTATACGAGTCGTTCCTTTTCCCAAACGACTTGACTGTCAGAGTCCGTCAAACAAACAATGAAAAAATATGGTGTAATAGCGCTCACAAGTTATGAACTTTCCTCAAATTACAATTCGAGAAAGTTATGAGGTTCAAGGATATAAAGATATAAAATTTTATTTTAAACTTATACGCGGTCCGACAGAAAGTCAAAGGTTACCGCCTTTAAAGCTTACAAATCTACTTTGCGCATGTCCGGAAAATAAAGTTGTTTACTGCAATGAAGCTTTGCAGTGAAAGTTCACCGGCGAAGAATCAACTGCTGATTCGAAGTGAATATATTTAGAGATGTCCTAAACTTCATAGGTCATTCCTAGTCAGTTACAGTCGATTCTACGGTACAGTAAGCTTTTGACCAACCAGAATTCCTCTGATGTGAACATAACCCCGGATATGATAGGTTTAAGAATATGTTTGAACATTACACATTTTCTTCGCCGTAAAACCTTATTACGCCCTAATTGCGCATAAGAAAATACATAGATATTGGAACGTTGAACTTCTATAGTCGTATTTTAAGAAATTGAATATAACCATTTTCCTTCGAGACGGACAGCACACAGCATCGATTAACTGACACTTTTTGAGGGGTTGTGTCCTCGGTGGCAAACAGTTGTTATGAAAATAGTCCCTTAGTTTCAAAATGGATGCCCTTTTGTCATATCCGTGGTCAATGCACGACTGTTGCATCCTAGGAGCCTTTTGACAATGAGAAATTAATTGGTATAAGCGGACTAAATATAAGTCCAACTAATATTCAGAGTTTTGTCATATGACCGAAAATATATTAAGTTATTCAACAGTGGACCATAAAGAAGTTTATTGTAAATAAATTTATAAATTAAGTTTTTTTTTTTTTTTTTTTTTTGGGGGGGGGGGCGCATTAGGGGGGGGGGGCGATTACAAAAATACTCATGTAAATTTGCGGTTGTCACTATCACTCGCTTTGTACGATACGGATGTTCTTGGTATCCATCGAGTTTTATACTTTTCTTATTTTCCCTTGATGTGGCTTTACTTTTGTCCATATCTGTTTCTAATAATAGGGGGTATGCTGATATACTGTGAAAAACAAGCGGACAGTTTTATTCTGATCTGCATAATGCTACAAAAAGTATGAGGAATGTACAACCAATCTAATTAGAATACAATCCACCGTTATGGTGATTTGAATTTTAATCAGTTTGAATGTACAACGGTCATATGTTCTGCATATGAATCTACATCTTAATAAGTGTGTGTGGTGTATCTATATGGTGATAGATTAGGCAGCACTTTTGAATGGTATAATTGTAAAAATTGTAATGTACACGAAATATCACAATGTTTAAAGTGGTCTTATGTTTCGCGTGAACACAATACTTATACGTTATTATAAGGATTTGTGTATACTGCAAAACCGATTATCTTTCCCGTGCTATTCAATTAAAAGTTTAATTCCGCGAATAAACATTGATATTCGGGAAAAAAAATTAATCTACGAATGTTTACCTTCGTGAACTTGTTTTGAAATAGAAATCGCAAAATTAAGTAGCCGCGATAATGAAAGTTGTTTTAGATTAATACATTTGAATCTCACTACCACCATTAGTATTCTGTTTACCTTAAACGAATTCGAATGTATAATAATCAATTTAGATAGTGAAGTGTCCATTGCACTCGTACTGTAAATAAGCATGTGATATTTGAAAAAAAAAAGATGATAAAAACTATCAGTGATAGCGGCTTTATACATTTCAGAAAAAAAACAACAAGGTTATCACCAAATAGGCATACCGTTATTGTTTCCAAGTTTTCACAGTAGGTACATGTACATGTGTACATCAGTATTTGCTACTGTTTTTTATTTTACAAAAAAAAACATACATAATGAGTCCTTTTTGACAGTGGCATTCATATTGCGGTTAAAATTATATAAAGTTATATGTATCACACAGAACCAGTGAAAATCCTGAATTAAAAAAAATCGTCATCGTTGAAATATGTTATACTATCAGACTCTTTCATATGTGGATATGAAATATAAAGGTTTTCTACGCAAATGTCACAAAATAAAATACATAATTAATACCCGAAACTTCTCATGGCATTTCATGATTTCGAGGATAGAATATTCCTATTTTTCGTATCCAATTATGAACGATTATTGTTCTCATTTCTCGAAGCTATTACTTTATTATTATTATAATTTTCTCATAAATACAACCCGCCATTTCGAATTTTCTGCAATTCTTTGAAAACCATGACATAAAATTGAAATGACATAACGCTACACACCGCATACATGGTAGGCCGTCCTTACATGACCCTGGATGTTAATAGGACGTTAATGAATCACACAAACAGCAAAAATGTTGTCTATCAAATAATAGCTTATAACATTAGTAGTTTCCGCTCCTCTTAAGCGCTCAACATAAAGGAAGAGGGACGACTGATTTGTCCGTTGTATAGAGTATATTGTGATCAGGTGTGGTGTGATCTTCTGTCCGTGTGCTTCAGTGAGATAGCACTACAAAATGGGAACATTATTGCAAAGAAACACAACACAAACATACTGCAGCCTTTCAAAATTATTCAGAAATGCACACAAACAGATTGGATACGGGGACACCGTCTCTAAATGGCTTAAGACTTTGTCATGTAGATATGAAAAATAGGGATATTCTACCAATGAAGGGACACAAAAGTGTTGTAAAACCCGAGGCTTACCAAGGGTTTAAAATATTTTGTAATCTTGAGGGTATAATATCCCTATCCTTCACATCGACTTATGAAAGAGTATTTTTCTCAACAACAAGACTCTTTTAATATAATTTTACAATTATGCATATGAGATCCCGCCATTTTGACAAAAAAAATCGATGAAAACCACGACTACAGGTCAATTCACCATACATAATGATTGCGTGATGTTTTAAAAACAAATTCCGTTGTTTGTGTTATTCGCAGTAAAACCAGCTGTGTTTCAAAAACAAAACAAAACAAAATAAAAAAGCAACACGTTTTTCATTTTAATAGAATATATTGAATTTTTGGCCGACAAGAGCGTATTGCATCGGGTTAGCCATTATCACAGGTATGAGAGAATAATTAAGGCAAAATATGAAACTTCTCAGAATTCCAATGTTTAGACCCCTGGTAAATAATGTAGGGCAAGTTATGTATTCCTGGAGAACTGAATAATAGGCCAAGAAATAGCTGTATCTCAGGCTTGTAATTGTTTGCATACATTATGCATTTCAAACTTTAATGGCGTCATGCATGTGTTGTATGATCTGTAGATGGACCTCTTACTTATAAATGTTAGTTCAAATCTGAATATATGTAGATAAGTCTGATCACGGACAGATGATAGACAACAATAGATCTCATTACATCTGTTCTCGTTTGTGCTTTCATTTCATCTTTTTAAGTGAAATATGACATTAATGGTATGTGAAATATGTACATGTGATACCAGCAACACAATACTTGATGGCTATACAATATACAGATGTAAATGCGTACACAAAACAGCACAACCTGTTGTCGGGATTATATTAAAAAAAGTAGAGGTGGACTGGAATACGGGCATGTAAATATGTATTTGATACACACGTATACGTAAAATGTACATTGGATTTTCTAAGGAACAGCGAAAATTCTAGTTTAAAAGTCTAGATAAAAGTCTGCAGGAAAGAAGTATTGAGGAGTGAAAGTCATGCAGTTACACTGTATACATAGCGATAGAGAGAGTGATAGAGTTTAACACGTTGATTCGCAGTGTCATTGTTTTACTGATACAAATTATATATAATCTTACATCCCTTTTAGGATGAGACTAATAAAATCTTTCACCTTTGGGATGACACAGGAGAATCTCAACCCGCGGGGTAAGATTCTAAAGTTGTCGAATACGAGGCCTTGCCTCTTCAATGTACACTTTACCCTGGAGTGGGATAGAAAAGTCTAAAACCGGTAAAATTGTGGATTAATAGGATATTTTCCTACTTTGTGCGTATGACCGGGAAATCTCTAGGAAAAGATTTATGACTGTCGTGAATATACTCCTCGGCTAGAGCTTTCCCTGTAGACTGTCGTGAATCTCCTCCTTGACTAGAAATTTCCTTGTCCTACCCTCAAGGTAGGGAATGATCTATTTTCTATCTGTGTATTTTCTACGAACGATGTTGTTTTTTTAAACTACACATACCGCGATTTCAAAAAGGGCAAATGCTTATTTACTAACTGTATCTACTTCAATACTTTTTAATTTCACTTTCTCAAAAACTTAATTAAACTCCCCACACTGTGTCAAACAAGAAACTAAATCAGTTTGAAACTAGTGATATTAAAAGTCAAATATGTTGTTAATAGTTTTTTTACCGGGTAAACGTTAACGAGATATGTATATCGTGCTGGTTAGCCAAAATGTTAGTATCATTTTGTCTCGGAAGAATGCTTTGGTTTTCCAAACTTGGTGTACACGTGCTCGATATCGACCTCTCGGGATATTGGTCCTTAAGACAATCCACCAAAAAATTGTCAGCGTAGCTAACCATTAATAAGATTAAACTGATTAACCAGAGAGGCTGTTTGAGGACATTGTCTATAGATTAAAAACAGACAGAGGCTCTAGAAACAAACTAATAACTTTTGCGATTCTAATTTATCAATCTCGTTTTATATTCCCATTTAAAAATAATAAAGCCGTTTGGGAAAGGCAGTGGACCTGTAAGAGTGAACTTTTTTTTTTACATTTTGTGCAGCATCTAACTTGAAGAAAACCTAATTATGTGTAAAGCGTGTATCATGATGACCAAATATTATTACATAGTCTACATGTAGTGGTTTAATGGTATCGTACATGTTCATTCAGGGTTCTACTCGATGGTGGGTGCGGCAACAAAATATCGTAATTACAATTGACATAGCGATAATTCAGGTATTGTTATTTCGTTTCAGCGCAATATTTTGATACCACACGTAATATTTCGTTTTAACTGCCGTGATTTTTACAGGATACCGCATAGTCGGTTATATTCGTGGGAATTGCTGAGAAATGGTTGAATCATATCAACCCTGAAAGCCTGATATAGAAAATGTTTAACGCCGAAATCTAATTTCTTCGTTTTTAGATATATAGCGAAATTTTGACCTGCGTAAGTAACATAATGAGTATGGAAAGTTTGGCCATTGGGACTGGTCTATACCTACAAAAATATTTTCACACTGACATCGCACGTTTTATTCTCTATTTGCTATATGCCCTACCAACGAAAGCAACGTGGTTGCCGCGCAAGAATATGAATACATCGTTTACACCGACAGCAATAAATTAGTAAGAATGTGCATCCGATGATGAGGTCTATATATCTGTATTGAGAGAAGTCCAATATAAACATGAATTCCGTTCTGTTACATTCAATCTCATATTAAGGCTTGTCAATACAGATACAATAGGCCTTATCGGATTCGTATTCAAACTACTTGCGGAAATTAGTATTCTGGTGTGTGTATTCTTGCGCGGCAAATGTAAATATTTTTTAATGTCTGTACAAAAACGTCTTTTAACACCAATAAACAATAAAAAATATGTCATTCCTGAAATATATGGGTGATATTTCATTAGTTTCCCATGTATAAATTGTGCTTTTCCATGTATATCAATTGGCTTTTCTTTTTGGTGGTAAACATGTGTGTTTACTTTTACGACAGCAATTTGTGTTTTTTAAAATTACGTCATTTTCTAAAAAAAAAGTATGACGTTACACTGTCAAACATATGACGTCAAAACCAATAGCTACCCTCGAAAATAGCATACCATGACCTTAGATCGGTCGATACCATTGTTATATTACAGTTATCGATCGATTTTGATCAGCGAGTTTCGGAGCGAATTCTAATGAGTAGAATATATTTAATATATATTATCTTATTAATATTCCTATGCACCAACAGACATACATGTCCCGATTGTATGACCGTGCGTGTGTTCAAGCCTCGTCCGTAAAGACTAGGGTATTATTGTCAAATGTAGTAATAAATAGTCAAGATCCTATCCCAGCAGTAACGGGAAGCATTACGTCCATAGTGTACATCTGCTCGATATCGTCCTATCAGGATATTTTTCGTTACAAACTTCCACCAAAAAGATTGTCAGCGTAGCTATCCTTTAATGAGATTAAACTGATATAGTCAGAGAAGTTGTTTGAGGACATTGTCTATAGACAACAAACAGACAGAAGTTCTCGAAACAAACTAATAACTTTTTTCGAATCTAGTTTATCAATCTCGTTTTATATGCACCAAAAGCCATACATGTCATTATTGTATGACCGTGCATGTGATCAAGCCTCATCCGTTGAGACTAGGGTATTATTGAAAAATGTAGTAAATAATAGTCGACATCCTATCCAATGGGCTACACTTTGGCATTCATTAATATATTATAAATTGCGTTCGATATTTTAATGACACGTGGCGTCGTCAATACCTCGCTGTCATGGGTCTCTTTATTTCCTCAATCGTATTGTATGTTGAGTAATTATCCAAGGTTTAAAAATAACCAAAAACTCATTCAGTCTAAAGCAGTAAGAAACTAGGTCGCTTGACCTAGAATAAAGTCATAACTCGTATGTATAGAGTGATCCGTGGTCAGAATAATAGCGCGTGATCATCAATTATTAAGAGAATCAAATATTAGTTAGGATTTGCCTTCTTGTTGAACAACAAGGTCTGTTACGAAGATCGGTAAGTACGTTAACAGTGAAGGGACATGAATATTTGTCATTATTTCTCTGTATTTGTATTTTCATGTTGTTGTATTTTTTATTTAAACGTCCTGACTTAATTCTTTGAGTGATAGTTATGAAATAATTCACTCAGACGATGAACCAAACAAATCATGTTCTTTTGTTTCCAAGGTTATTATGAGATCAACATTACCTTTTTTGTTTGTTTGTAAGGATGAAGAAAATAATGGCGACCCAAGTGTTTACATGTTTGGATAAACACTAATTTTACAAACTTGAGACAACAAACATTTATAAAAATGATGTCATAGAAAATCGTAGTTAATTTTCTAGGTGCAAACATCCGTGAATTCGACAGAACAATAAAGAAAAGATAAATTATTGGGAAAATTGTATAAAGTTCATCAAAGTACTGAAAGTACTCCTGTGCTAGAACCTTTGTGTGATTGTATGAGTTGACAGAGCATTATATTTTTGCAATGATGTCGGAATTGTATCTGTTGTGAATACATATATATATTTAGTCTTTTTAAGTCAATGCGTGAAGTATGGGTATAGCTCTGCAAATTAATAAACCACAAAATCTCTTTATAAAACAATAAATGATGTGAAGAACTATTATAAATGTCATGTGCTAGCATAATGGATTGCTTTATATCAAATCATTTTAATTAATCACACTTCTTTATAATGAGTCAAATAAACAATATCAATGGCTGTATTCAAGATAACTCATGGTCCTTATAAACATATGTCTGTAGCCTACGAATTGCTTGGCATTTTTGACCCTTGTGTAGATTATTCCTATTGAGACCGCAGAACCAAATTATTTCACATAGGCGACAATGTTAATGTTTACCACTGTCGAGGTTAAATGGAGTTTTAATCATCCGTTACTGATTTTGAAGACCGTCATCTCACACACCTGTGAGTGTTTTTTGAAGATCTACCACCTTGATAAACTTTTAGTGGGGTGACATCTTATCAATTCCACACCAAAATTGGCCAACATTTTCGTAAAATTCCAATATGGATTACATCCCTCTGTCAGAAACAGACTTGATGTGCCTTAATTACCCAATAAGCAGGCTCCGAAATTCACCTCTGTATGAAATCTTTTGTCCAAAAGATATGTCCAAAAGAGGTTTTCCAGAAATCTATCTTTGATTTGATTCTACTGTCTATATTCTTCATATCAACTTATAAATGCGTCTTATGATATTTCATAAATGTTTTGAAGAATTGTTTCATATATCGTTAATAATTAGGATTTCATCGGACGCAATTTTCAAGGAATAAAGTACTAATTTTAGTGACGGAACTACAAACCGTATGATACATATATGGTAATAATAAATTGAATAGCATTACTCCAATTTCATAGATAGGTATCAGGTGATTTGATAGCGAGTTTTCAAAACAGCCGTTCGGAGTCCATTGTGTCATCAACTAGTCATGGAATGTTGGAACAGCGGTGTGTTGGTGTAGGCAAATCATTTATTGGATAGTTAAAGGTAAGTGTTAGATTGGTTAATGCTAAACACTGATCAACAAAAGGTTTTCATTGAAAGAAACACTTAATTTCAACATTGACATAATTCTATTACAGCAATCTGCCATTTAGACACACCATAGTCTATAAAATAAAAGAGACATATCTGCTCCTGCTAAGCAATCAGCATTAAGGGAGTGGGACGACTGGTTAGCTTGTTGTTAGTATACTGTGACCGTGTGGTCTGTGTTTGTTCGCTGTCTTCGGTGGCTTGATTGAGTGAGATATAACTATAAAAAGACAAACGTTCCATTATTACAAGACTTGATGACATGTTTTCATGGCCGATTGAATTGCTTTCTGATATTTGCATGTGTTCGTTCTAATATCTTAGAAACCTCTTTCATCGCAACTTGTAAATTCTATCGTTATTTTCAATGCAAAATACCGAGCTCAAAATCTGCTGTACATGTATATGTGACAAGTGATTGTTCCCTAACTTCACAAGTCGAAAACATGAAGTTGCTACTAATGAGACCATGTATTTGACACATCTACTACAGGTACACATATGTACAAACATGCATGCAAGTTAAGCTGCATTTAAAAATTGTGTGTTTTAGGTCATCTATTGCCTGCGTGGCTGAGTCACAATATCAACACAAAGCGGTTAATATAACTGGAACATGCCTTTTAACTAAATATCTATTCAGTCTAAGGCGCCTTACATACTGTGACTTTGTGCAGTGTAACGCTATCTAACATCTTGGCTAGCGATAATGGGGTAGGCCGTCAGCCTATCGAATATCTTATATATTACACAGTTTACTAATTCATAACAAAACATTAACCTGAAAAAATATGTGGGGTAATTTCTGTTTAAATAATTCAAGTCAGGGTTTTACTTGCCTCCCTGGATAACTGCACATTATCAATAGACAACAATGTGGTAAGGTATGAGCCGAAATCTATTTTAAAATTGATAAGTCTTACGTACTGTGTATAGCGCTCGCCACTTGTCACATACGGCTTTTGATAATACAGTGAGTTTGATATATTCCATGTAGCGCTCCACTCTATCCATTACTATACGTCAAACTAGGTTGTCAATAATTTATATTAAGACCAACTTTCGCCTAGTAACCTACAGATATTAACATATATATTTTATTCTATCTATCGTTGATTAAGTTCGCATGATTAGTACTTACTTGATATTATATAAAATATGCCTTTACGCTATTTTAACGCCACTCCGTGTTAAGCACAATTGTTTGCAAGAAGACACCTTTAAGTCTTAATTAATCAAATATTAGATTAGATTAATTTCATATTTTTTTCGGCAAATTGATGGTTTTGTGAATTTAGATTAACAGATAAGAAATTGGAGAAGTAGGTGAAAGGGATCTAGTTTAACATTTGTTCTATTTTAGCATTTAAGTATTGATGTCACTGTTTCTTTATTCCATTTGAGTTGTAAATGTTGTGTTTCAAACTGTGTTTATAATAATAAAAAACTGACTTAATACTTATAACCAATTGTGCAGGTATTTGATAAAATAAATTTTAATGTACGATTCCATTGATTTTCAGGGGATTTTTTTCAAATCAATACGCAACGTCACTATCTCTATTTTGAGTCATTAACATGCCATTCTCACTTTTTTATAGTGATACGAAAAAAAACCCATTCATTCAGGAAGTCAGATCAAGTATAAAAACAAAGAAAAATGAATATCAAAAACTGTTAATGAGTTTGCTGAAACTCCTAGTTTACATCGTTTTGATAGCTTCGGTGTTTGATACTTCATGTGGATCTTAACCTGATCTGCTTAAGATGAATACATCATAGGGTCATATGGACTGAGAGGATATCTTAGTTCATATTTAATTGATGGTATCGTCAACTTAGTATCTTCTGGATTTTCCACGTTTATAGAGATCACTTTTATACGATGATATTTATCAACACATTGTGCGTGACTAATGCCCAACTAAATGATCGTAAAGGCGACAAAATTTGAGATGTTAATCTCATGGCTACCTAGATCATACCTACTGGAGATAAAGTAGGTCTAGAAGTTGACAGGCGATGCCATTAATTGAATATTCCTGTCACCAAGCCTATATGACCCTATAGATTTAATCACTATTTTTGGAATTCATACAGTTGCAGTTCGACCACTGTGTTTGGCTGATTAACATAACGGTTGTGATATGACAATCTTGTGGTACCGTGGTTACGGTTTATCTATATCCGCAGGCATGTGTATCCGGGATTGAAAGATAGAAAGAAGAAAGCAATATAAAAAATAGGCAGCAATCCCAATCAAACAATACAATGGCTGAAGAAACAGTGTATGACGTCATAGTTGTAGGGGCCGGGATAGTGGGGTCTTACACTGCCTACCATGCCCGTAGGGCCGGGAAATCAACATGTCTTATCGAGCAGGTATTTTTTATCTTTGCATAATTATTCTTAAACAAGATGGACGATTTCAATTTTCTTTATTTAAGTTTCAGTTTATTTACTAGGTTTGTGACTTACACGTAAGTAATCATAACATTGATATCAGTACATATTTTCCTTCCTCTAACCAATGTATTCTTTGATCATGTTTCATGTGATTGGCTCTTTAATTATGGAAAACTAGTTTGTTCCTTCTTTAAGTGATATCAATTGTGAAATCTGTTCAATGCCATTCCTCTTTTATCACTATGCACAGTTAACTATATTTATATAATTGTTACTTTGAAGGCGATAGATTACTTCTCTGTATCTAAACGATGTCGTATTGGTGTGTGAGTTAGTGTACAGTCCATTTATCTATACCTCAAGACGTTCTCAAATTTTAGTATAATTTTCTGTTCAAAATATATCTAAAATTAAGTACAAAGGACCATATATGGTTTTGGTCCTTGATGACCCCCCCAAATCAGTCGAGTTTTTAGAAACTAATTAAGCTGTTGTATGTGAAATATTAAGTACATGCTTGATTCAGTTGTAATAAAATTTATCTAATCATCTTTGAGTACAATTCCTCGCTAATTATATCAAATACTTAGTTCTTACTCTGAATACAATAATTGTATTTTTGTGCATTAATATATTTATCTTAAACAATTATCGCAATGTTAGTTAACTCAGTGCTAAACCAAAGGAAAAGTGTCCTGCCCCATCTAGAAGTACAGTCAATTGGTTTATCAATTTTAAAATGTTCCAGTCATTATATCGTATGTTCGATAGTTCTGGCAAAAGTCTAACGATAAAACATATCAGGTTGTACTAGGCCTTTAAAGAGAATTATAGCAACGTGAAAAAGTGATAGTGGAGTTTTAAACTGATTTTATTACTTTCACCGCTTGAATAATATACCACAAATATGTTTCATTTGCATCAAACTAGAAATATCAATAGAAGGTACTTGCATTCTTAACCATACATGTACATCGTGACTAAATTCTCTGGTTATATAGTTCAATTAACGCCCCTATCCTTCCCCTTAATTCTTTGGTTGTTCCGCTGGTTGGTTAATTCGTTCGGCTGTTTGTCAGTTGTGTGTACATTTAAGTATATCCAATGAATTAAAAATGGGCATTTGCGCTCAGTCTTCATTCTCCGCTAAGGACGTTTCTGTTAAATCCCTTGTAAAATTATTAACTACTAGTTTATCATTTTTATTCATTATGGATTTGAAACTAATCAAAGAAGGAGATATAATTTTTGAAATAACTACTTCGTTCCCTTTTCCGTATCAGCGATATTGAAAGTGTTGTTGACACGTATTAATTGTCCTTGTTTTACACGCGCACATGTAATTTACAGACATAGGTTTGATGTTTAATTAGAATTAAGTTTAGCGCAAACTATAAATTGTCTTAGTGATGTGTAATATTTGATAAATTTGGTACTAAAGTAAACATCATTATAACAGAACCAAAAAGAATACAAAAGCTTGAAATTTGATCGTGAAAAAAATGAAAATTAAGACGACAGGCTTCAATTCAATGATTCGGTTATAAAGACACTTCATTAAAGACTCATCAATTTCGTTGAATATTTTGTATTTTGTTCTGTTTCTAATGATATAAACTATGAGACTTTTTGTATATGATGTTTATCAATATCTAGCTTGATGTTTAATATATCGTCATTATTTGCTGAAATAGTAATCGACATTATTTATGTTTATATATACATACTGATTTGTATGTACTGTTAATATGAAAGGGTGTGTAAAGGCATGATGTCCAATTCCAATCGTTTTTAACATCAGACAATTACAATATTCTGAAATAGAATTAAATGACCCAACCTTTTACTTTTACTTCTCATTTATCATGTTTTGCAGTTTCCACTGCCCCATACTCGTGGGAGTTCTCATGGTCAATCTAGAACAATCCGAAGTGCATATGGAGACAAGGAATACTACACAAAGATGATGACCAAGGCGTTCCAAATGTGGAGACAACTCGAGGAACTGTCTAACCAAACACTTTTTAAGTAAGTTAACATTTCAAACTGTATTACATTAAGCTAACATTTGCAGACATATTCACTGTCGCCAGGCTCATGTGACCCTAGGATGGAATTAACTTAGTTTTGGCATGATCAAATGTCAACCCAAAGTTATGACTTGGTATTAAAATGAGATTTGTGACCGGAACATTTAAGTGCTTAATGAGAAAATTAAGCAAGTGCTTTTGACTAAGTAAATGTGGCCGACATTGTCGTATTTTGGAGTTTTTTTATTAAAGGTATTTATTCAATCGAAAACTTACAAGTTCATGTTGCTTTTGCAGAAATTACAAAAATAACATAGACACGTGTGTAAAACTTTTTGTATAGACCTGTGAAAGTGGTTATTTTGGTAAACTCTCTCATGTCTTCTACCACCGTATCATTGCATTGTCTTATAAATGGGGCGATATGAAAACAAGGGCGATATGAAAACAAAAGCTATTTTCAGACAAACTGGGTTGCTGTGCATCGGTCAAAAAGGCATAAACTACATTGATGAAACAGCAATGTGTTTGCAGAAGAATAAAACTCCGTTTCGAAGACTGAGTGACGAAAAACTTCGTGACACATACCCTATGCTGTCGTTCTCCCCAGATATAGGAGGCGCTGTTTTAGACCTTAGCGGGGGTCTAATATTGGCTGGCAGGGCACTTACTGCTATACAGGTAATACATGAATATATTTTATTAAGGATTAATTCTAATATATTCTTTATGTTATTGAAATATAACGAAAAACGGCGACGCCATTTTCTTTCCTTTAGGGGCTGATAAAGTAAAAATTTAAGCCACTGAAAATGATCGTAGCAAACAAAAATTGAATTATAAAGGATTCACTTGAATAGATGGTTAAAGGATAGGGATGTAATCAAAACATTAGAGTATATGGGAAATAATCAATGATTGGAATACATAACATAAAATAGTTATTCAAGTGAATCCTTGTTATTCAATCTAAGCGATTTCAAATTTCTTGAGGGACTCTTTTTTTCTCTGAAATCATTGCGCCGTTAATTCAGATGGAGGTACACACGAAAACGTCATTTTTACGGCCAGTTGTGAGATAATGATATAAATCCTTGATCCAGTGAAAAATTTATTGATATGACAATAATATACAAATATTGACTTTTTGTAGGTGAATAGAGGAATAGAGGAATAGTTAAACATGAGAAAGGTGATATTCCCCGAGGCCGAAGACCGAGGGAAATATCACCTTTTAAAGGTTTAACAATCCCTCGTATTCACCTACAAAAAGACAATAATTGTTTGTTAAATGAAACGATAAAATATTATCTATGTATTCCTCAGTAGGAATTTGTATTACTTCTGTTATACTTCTTCACAATATAATCTTCGGACATACAGCAACATTTAACATGTCTAAAATATCTTTCCCAATTCTACCACACTTATGCCCGATGATCGACAATGCTCTATTTTGATTATTAAAAATGTGTCTATTTATAGCCAGGTTACCAGAATTGCAATGTCAACGTCTTAATATGTGTTCATCGGTCACAGGTTGACATTGCATTTTGTCAAGACCTTTGCCGAGCTGTCTAGACCACTGCTGGAATACGGCAAAACACACAGTCATATAACAACTGTTTATATTATATATCATTTCCCGTGCGTAGGAAGTGGATATTTGATATGTTTAATGGATTGCAGTAAAATGCTCTGTCGTGTAAAGGGTTAACATGAGAGAAAGGACATGGTGACTCACCATCACGCAGTGCTATACAAAAAAAATCGTCCTCCGCCAATAAACAGTTCTTGTTACAGCTTTTAAGAAAAACAAGTTTTTTAAATAATTTCTATACACCGGATCCTTTTTGTCTGTAGTTGTTTCTTTTGTATTCTATTTTAAGAACCTAAAGTTGTATAGTTGACGGTAACTCAATCCTTGTTTTCATTTTAAAACAGCTTCCAGTAATTTTAAATAATCTTTGCTGGTTGTGGTCCAAAGAAACATCCTAGAATCATTTAATTTTCTTAACCAATTTTATTTTTGTTGAAATGTTCTTCATTTGCATGTTGTTTTGTTCTAAATAGGAGGGTGTTTAGATACTAAAATCATCCCAAATATTCTCTGAAATTCAGAATCAATACCGAAATCTTGGGGGATTGCTCAAGGACGGCGAAAAAATGATGGAAATCATTCCTGGAAAAATGATATCTGTTAAGACAGAGGCAAGGCTGTATCGAGCCAAGAGGGTTGTATTGTGCGTGGGACCTTGGGCCAGTAAAGTACTGACCAGTATTGGACTAGATGTTCCTCTTCAGGTAAAACAACATTCATACCTGCTGTTCTTGGAAAATGCCATACCTTTTAATATGATGCTGTTTTTCTTCACAAATGTCATAACAAAACCGATGCAACTGTCCTTTCCAAGTAAAAACGCAATTATAGAACGAGATTGAATGTGTGTTGCAGTATTTTTAACTTCGTAGTAGTTTTACAACTTAATAATTTTCACAAGATGTTGGTATCAGATCATTTAAAGTGAACTTCTTCATTGAGCTTTTAGATCTCGACAATGCCCCATTTTCTGATTCGGTTTCAGACACAGAGAGTCAAGGTTTGTTACTGGAAAGAGAAGGTCAAAGGTACGTTTAGTTCTCGACAGTTCCCGGTATTTTCCCAGATGAATGCTATAGGTCCTTACCTTGTGTATGGAGTTCCTTGTGAAGAGTATCCGGAGTTAGTCAAGGTAAAGTAACACCATTTGAAAATATTGCTGCCTATCACACTTTGGCCAAGAGAAGGTCAATACTTTTTTTTATAATACTGTTTTTAAGAGAAGGATTAGCGATGACAACTGTGTGTATTTAAATAAAAAAACAATTTTATTGCTGTGTCAATGTCGTGATTTTGACAGACGTCATGTCGTTAAGGATGAACGCTTTAACGAGTATTATCCCCTGTTTATGATAGTGATATTTTGTATGTTTATATACAATATATCACTTCTTAGGTGCAGTTAAACAAAACCAAGTTGTAAACTAATCTCTAGTTACATAAATAGTGGAAGTACCTGATATCGACACAAGGTAACATGATGGCATGGTTATTTGGCCACAAAAAAGATATTGTGGAATTCCCTAAATATGCTATTTATCTCATATATCGCCTACATTCACAAACTACACAACACTAAGCGAGTCACAAGTAATACACTATTTCATGTTAGTCATGATGGATATATACTTTTGATCGACTTAGATATGTTCATGCCAACAAATGGAGTGATGCGAAACTTTAATACAGACATGCACAATAACACTACCTAAATAGGGGGAAATACATAATACCTTTATGTTGTATCATCAAAAGATGTTGTAATATTTGTAACAGGTGTGTCTACACTACGGCCCTACTGTAGACCCAGACTCCCGAGATGATGTTGATGACCTTTGGGTGGAGAAAGCTCTACAACGTTACGTTAGAGAACACGTGCCTGGCCTTGAACCATGGCCTGTTATAAAGGAGTCGTGTATATATACGGTAGATGATTTATCTCTTATTTACTGTGTTGTACTGCCTTGCGTCATTTATACGGGAAAATATTTGAATATTTTGTTTTATCTATTTATTGTTCTACGTCTGTTTTTGGAGAGAATGTTTGATAATTATTATGTTATACATTAACTGAAGATCCACGGGCAGTAATATCGCGATAGGATTGTTTTGAACAGTCACAATCTTTCATGATGGTCGATATATCCTTGTCTATTTGACAGTTCTTGAAAAAAATGGGAGAACGTTTGTCACAATCTACCAGCAAAGTATTGTTAATAGGATGAGACCAGCATAACGCCGTTTACGTTTCATTATAGTTTAGTTAAAGCCAACACATGTGTCTGTTTTCCAAAAGTGAATTTCATTACTGGATACATGACTTATTATTAATGCACCTTTCAGAGATAACCTGATTTTGAGTTTTGGTAATAGTCATTATCGTTCTAAACCCCAGTAAGGCCAAACATACGTGTATGTTTGTTTCATATCACAGGACTGAAAAGCACAGGGTAGGTCGGTAGGATTTTTTGAGATGGGGTACGGGGGGTGTCATTTACTTTATTACTATATAATTTGACATTATCTTCCAATATTCAAGGTGGCTAGAATTTCTTTATCTCTGTTTATTGTGGTTATATTTATCATGGCACTTAAAAGATGAAACTAAAAATAAAAGTTGCGACAACTATTACAACTCCTTTGAACACAACAATTTTTATCTTTTTTTTTGAAAGAGTGATAACGTATCTAAGGTCGGAGCTAAAACTAGAGCAGGTAGAAGTGCTTGAAACATATATATTTTTGGCCTGATATTGTTCGCTTCGGTCGTATGTTACATTAATCACTAGGGATATTTAAGGGCCAACAAATGTTAAGAGATCGAGGAAACCCGGAATACCCACAGAAAACCCACCGATCTATGGTTGTTACCGGCAAACTGTCATAAGTGTGATTTGAAATCGACATCCAGAGGTGCAGGGCTTGTGGTAATATGTTTGGACATCTCAACCAGTCAGCCATCGCTCCTATTAAATGTTAATGACCAAAAGTGCTTTTTTCACACCTCAATACGTAAATTTAAAGACATTAGCATAATTATTTGATTTGTGTTAAACTTAAAGTCAGACGTGATATTATATATATGAATATCTCGAATGACGCCGTCCTGGTTTTTCCTTTATCAAATCGGTCACGCAATATCTGACAAGCCTTTATCGTATAATTCATACGTCATAGTGGGTCACTTTATATCTGTAGGTGAGTGAGGTCACATAATCTCATTGTCTGATTTCACGATAAATCATAGTTTTACCTGCATATTTAGGTAGTTAGATAGCATCATATCCACAGGTTATTTCTACCGTTTTGATTGTCATAGGTATATATATGTCTACATTTTCAACTGTGTTTATCGGAAACAATTATTCATCAAATTTCAATTGTGATAACATATGCTCAATGTTCCCGAGATATGTCATAAGAAAAGTACACTTGTAAACTATATAAGAACACCAATTGAAGGGAACAACGTTAACGAAGACTTAAAGATGCGGAATAATAATAAAAAAACATTAACTTTAATGGAAATAATTGTGATCTTTAAGGCAAGTGTCCCCATGTAAGAGAAAACCTGTATGAATGCGAGATAAATTGTAATTAACATTACCCGATCAGAGACATCATGGCAACGAGAAAACCGTTTACATTATTATAAACTCGCTTATAAAATTAGGACATTTTGCAAAGCCGGCGCTTTTGCAAAATGTTTTACAAAAACATTTTGTTTTAAAAGACATGAAATAAAGACGACCTTTAACCTATTATTTAAAGTCGAAAATGTGCATGCTGCCTCAGACAATCAAGTAATTAATCAAAGAAATGACATAAGTCTCGGTTATTTTACACGCTACATTAATCCACCAGGAGTAAATCACCTGTATTATCAACAAAAGAACCACACGATTTAAAAGTCACCTGATCTCACCTGTACTATAAAAGAAAAAAAAAAAAAAAAAAAAACATGATTAAACAGTCACCGGATCCGAAGGTCAGGTTGATCTATATTTATCGTTAGTTGTTCATTTTCCATGTTAAAGTTCTACACAAGTTGTACAGACGGGATTGTGCTGTTACAAAAATCCAAGATAGGTAACCGATTGAAATACACATTTAGTGTTTTTTCCTATAGATTTATTAGTGAAATTGAAACAATTTTCCTACATTCCAACGATGTAATTGTTCTGTCATTTGCCTTGAGTTTGAATGAAAAGGCCGATCTAATATAGGGTCTTGTACAGATAGGATCATCTGTGAACACTGAACTTTAAAAAGTTGCCCAGTCACTGTTTGCATTTGTTGGCCTATTTGCTAAAATGAGCCGACATGTTATCACAAGCCCTAAACCTCTAGGTTGCGAGTTCTAATCCCATTTTTGGAATTATCAGTTACTGACCGTTTGGATGTAGTTATTTCCGGGTACTCCGGATTTCCTACACTTTGTAAGCCTGTTGTCCTCAAATGACCCTGGCTGGTGATATGATATAAAATAATAACTGACTGCTTGGCTGTGGTTATCTCCGGGTACTCCGGATTTCCTACACTTTGTAAGCCTGTTGTCCTCAAATGACCCTGGGTGGTGATATGATATAAAATAATAACTGACTGCTTGGCTGTGGTTATCTCCGGGTACTCCGGATTTCCTTCACTAGTTTAACCTGATATCTCATTAAATGACCCTGGCTGGTAATATGACGTCAAACAACTAACAAAATCAAATGTTTCCATTGGTTTACAGAACACACCAGACGAAGACTACATATTAGATCGGCATCCATCATGTAGTAACATTGTAATAGGGGCTGGATTTTCAGGTAAGATTGTCACTAATTGTTTTTAAAAATTGTTATAATAACGAATAGTGACATCCAAGGACAAGGTAGCGCTATTTTTACCTAATCACCAGGTTTTTTTTAAAAATAGTTTTATGATAACGAATAATCAAGTCCATTTACAGGGTATCGCTTATACATTATAACTGAGTTTTTTTTATTAGAATGGCTGGGTGTGATTTATCAGTTAATATGTCTAGCTTATGCAACCGATATCATATTTTAAAATTTGACAAAATGAATATACTTTTATTATATGTTAACAAAATTGACAAAAGGAATAAAGAAGTCATGTATATATATAACTTCAGAAAAAGGTTTGAAATAAGTCAGGTAAACAAAATGAGTTTCTTCAGTAATATGATTCTGTTGTTTTATCAAATTTAATTAGACTCTCTGAGAAAATGGGAATTATAATTTGTTACGTTGAAAGGTTCTTATGTCAAAGCAGATTTATCTAACCGTGAAACAAAAGCATTTGACGTAGCAGTATTGTACCATTCCATTTCCAGTATCACTAATTTGCCATTGAAACCATGCAATATACCTGTAATGTTTGATTGTATTGTTACTACACCTGTCGTTTATTTACAGGTCATGGTTTTAAGCTCGCTCCTGTTGTCGGGGAGATTCTATCGAAACTGGCTATCGGGTTAACTCCGGAAGAGGACTTATCTTATTTCAGATTAAATCGTTTTACAAAATCACACTTATAATAAAATCAAGTCTTGTAATTACATACCTGAATACAGAATAAAACGGTGAAGCATACAGATTGTGTTGAATGTTCATCAAGGATAATTTGATATAAAGTTCTTAAAGGTAACCATTATAAGTATCTGAAGAGTCACTTTAAAAAAATAGTAATATAATCATACCCATATAACACTTTTATCTCATAACTATCCATATTTCACAATGCCAAACTCATGTAAAAAAACTCAATATCAGTTGCTTATCGTTTATGTTTACACAACACCTACATCGAATCTTATTGGTTAATTCCTACCTCTCTTGATTCCGATTGGTTTTCGTGTTCGGATTACTTGGCATAGCGTATCTTCTTTTAAATTGCATTGCATTTGCCTTATACAAGTTAGTTGCCTATTCAAACTAATAAACAATATAATATTACATATATTATATATTTAGGCACTATATATGTATTATGGCGGAAGGTTATTATAACGCAATGTATGATGGTAAGCTCCCTTGTATACAGGCGAGACACAAAGGGTCATAACGGTATATATAGAGTTTAAATTATGCAATGAACAAGTTACTCAACGTGTGCGTGACTGTACTTTATAATTCTTATCTAAAAACTCCTTAGATAATTTCCAGAGTTTTAAATGACACTAGCTATGATAATTAACTAACTCGAGTAAGATAAACATGATAAACAATTAGTCAATTATGATGGAACTTTATTATAAACAGTGTATTAATTATACCCATATAACAGTAGAAAATATCGATAAAAAAGTGTGATAACCAACCGCATACAATAGTAAAATAATCATACACATATAACAGTTACCCATATAACAGTATAATAAACATACCAATATAACAGAATGAAAATCATACTCATATAACAGTATAATAAACAAACTCATATAACAGAATGATAATAATACCCATATAACAGTATAATAAATCAACCCATGTAACAGAATGATACTAATACTCATATAACAGTATAATAAACATACCCATATAACAGTATAATAAACAAACCCATACAACAGAATGATAATCATACCCACATAACAGTATAATCAACAAACCCATACAATAGAATGATAATCATACTCACATACTCATATAACAGTATAATAAACATACCCATATAACAGAATGTTAATCATACCCATATAACAGTATAATCAACAAACTCATACAACAGAATGATAATCATACCCATATAACAGTATAATAAACAAACCCATACAACAGAATGATAATCATACCCATATAACAGTATAATAAACAAACCCATATAACAGAATGATAATCATACTCATATAACAGTATAATAAACAAACCCATACAACAGAATGATAATCATACCCATATAAACAGTATATAATACATACCCATATAACAGAATGATAATCATACTCAATAAACAAACCCATACAACAGAATGATAATCATACCCATATAACAGTATAATAAACAAACCCATACAACAGAATGATAATCATACCCATATAACAGTATAATAAACAAACCCATACAACAGAATGATAATCATACCCATATAACAGTATAATAAACAAACCCATACAACAGAATGATAATCATACTCATATAACAGTATAATAAACAAACCCATACAACAGAATGATAATCATACTCACATACTCATATAACAGTAGTATGATAATAATTTCTCTATAACAGTATAATAATCATACTTATCAAGATTACTTATTTCTTGTTCTTTAAGCAATAAATCACAAATGATAGTATATAGCCTCAATAAATGCAGTGTGGATTATAAATAAATATAGAAAATAGTCCGCTGTCACGTCATACAGTTCATTGATTTCAACGACTTAAGAGTTACGGAGTTACCTCCCCTCATTCGTCCCATGATTGATTTATTGTCTGGTTAGTGCCTTCGAAATGATAATGTGCCAGAGATCAAAAGTTCAAATTATCCCCTGAATTAGAAAAAAATTGTAAGATAGAAAATAATACCGATTGTATTTTGAAAGGGTTGTATGAAATATGAATATATTTTTCTATTATTTCATACCAAGTTAATAGGTTCATAACCAGTTCACAAAGTAGTTTTACAACCACCGGTGCCAGCTTGAATCCATGTCATGAAAGAAGTAATTTATTAAATTCATTAAATTCTGAATATCAGGTAATCACGATCAAACCTGTCATTCAATATAATAGCTACAAATGTATAACAAAGGAAATACACGTGCTGGGTTAAAGATGCTCTATCGTCTACAGAGCATAAACGATATTCGTCATTTTAACAATAATTGGTGTTTAATCGTGTGTATATATGTCTAATTAACACAAAAATAGTATAAAATAATTGATTTTGCTGTTGGTGCATGCGCAATCATTACTTCAATCCATATAGGATATAGTGTCAGGGAATTTTATCGGGATGCACTTAATTGTTTTTAATAGTTTTATCTAAGTAAAGATAAGAAGGTAAAGATAAAGTAAGATGAGAAGGTCGAACTTTTCAATGGTGTAAAGTAACTAACTTTTTTGAAGAACTGAAGAAAATAACTAAATCTTCTGTTCCTGTGATGAAGCATATTTAAACAATATATCTTTTACACGTTGGCAAAAACACGTTGAATACAGAGGATAGCGTGGGCTAATTAATGAAACTTTTAATATTGTAACTAATAAATACTCATTGTTGGATGTCTCTCCAAAATACAGCTATGATCTGGCGTCACCTAGAAGGAACACATTTGTAAAAAGAGCACAACAATGATCAATTCACAATCCTACCGCTAAAAGCAATACATTAATAAAGTACAAAATACCATCATTATGATCAATTCACAATCCTACTACTAAAAGCAATAAATTAATAAAGTATCACATACTAACATTATGAACAATTCACAATCCTACCGCTAAAAGCAATACATTAATAAAGTAACACATACTAACATTTTGATCAATTCACAATCCTACCGCTAAAAGCAATAAATCAATAAAGTATCAAATACCAACACAATGATCAATTCACTGTCATGGATATCAGAGAAAATGTCACAGCTATTAGTAGAAATGTCACAGCTACTAGTAGAAATGTCATGGAGATACTAGTGGAAATGCCATGGATACTAGTGGAAATGCCATGGATACTAGTGGAAATGTCATGGATACTAGAGTAAATGACACAGATACCAGTGGAAATGTCATGGATACACAGGAAAAAGTTCATACACGTTTTACGTACGTTATAAAACGCATGTAAAACGCATGTTGAGGACCACACATGTAAAACGTACGTACGAAACGTATGTAACACATGTTGTTAAGCATGCGTAATACGCATGGTTAAACAGACATTAAAACGTAACCGCATGGAAAACGGACGTATCAAGAATGTTGTTATACATGTACATACGTTTGATCTATCACAAAATCCAACCTTTTTTGTTTTTATGTATACATTTACATTGTCTTTGAAGTTGCCCCCATATATTTGTCATTTTCAAAAGTTAAGTTTAAATTCCATATTAATTTGTATTTTCGGTTCAATGACTGATATTTTTTCATACAATCGTATGTTGTATTTACCAACGAGTGACTACATTGATAAAATTTCATATTCTTAGGATGATTTTATTTCTCCTACATAAATTTATCCTTAACGTCACTTTATCATCACATCGTAAATGCTAAAATCTTTACTGAAGTCGTGCCGAATGTTCAATTGTTTTCCAATTCTGGCTCAGAGAGTACAGAAATCAAGTAAGAAACTTCAGATGTTTACACAGAATCTCAGAATAACATTTATTGTATATTCATAGAATACGGTTTAAAATAAAGATTTCCGGAAAATAAATTTGTCCGGCCATTATAATCTGTCATGTTATAACACAGGTGTCTGCTTCTGGTTTTGAAAACATACAATAACCTACCCCTACTATATAGTAGAGAAAGCTATTTTTTTAACCAGAAGCAGACGCCGGGCTATTGTATCGAGGATGATCAAACAGCAGTTGTAGACCTATTACATTGTACATCATGAAGCGCTGGTCAGCTGATATTGATCATATGTATTCAGAGCATAAGTCTTCAAAATTGTTAAAATTTAAATTTCAAAGACGGAATCCACTTTAGCGGTTTTGCTCCTGTCACAATCAGTAGATGTACATATAATTGTAGACCCTACATGTATCATCATTCGATATTGGAGCTGCTTTATTCTATCATGAGGCTAATATGAGGTTCACTATAAGTTAAAACGCATGTTTTTTCAAACGTATGTAAAACATGCGTTTTCACGTTTTGATGTGTGTACAAGAGAAAATGTCACAGATACTAGTGGCATTGTCATTGCTACTTCCAGTACGGATCCAGAGACCAGAACGTGGGTATCCTGATACAGTGTCTGGTGGCTCGGACAACGGCCATTTTGGTCAGATCAGGTGGACATCAATCCTTGAGTTTTTCTTATAAATTTGCTAGGAATATTCCCTTTGAACTTCCGGATGTATGGCGACTTCCTTATCTGACGTACAGGAACGGTGGAGGTAGGTACTGTCAGAACATTCTTTATCAAATATATTGAAATATCATGATAAAGCTGATCTATTTTTAAAATGTTGCTACATTGCTTTAGAAGTATGTGTCTATTTGTTGAACACTGTGTTTCATGATTAATAAGTAAATCGTCGTGTATCATAATAAAAACACAATTTAAGTTTTGTGTGCCCCCCCCCCCCCCGGCCCCCGGCCCGGGAAAATCAAAAAAGTTTGTTTTCAATAATTATTCCATGCATTATATACATTTTAATAACTATCAGCCAAAGACATTGCTAACGTACAGTTGTGCTCTTATCAATAAGGAAATAGATTTTCAAATCCTTTTTATTTTTGACACCATTAATCCATTTATGATTTTTGTGATAACGTAAATCAGCTCGAATTTTATGACCTATAAACACGTCATAAAATACCTTTTTTTAAATACGTCTGAATGAGAAATCGTCTTTATTAAACTATAAAACGACACCAACGTTATCTTCAGTGATGAATACCCTTATAATACAGATCAACAATGTAATAATGATCTTTTTAGATACAAAACTCTTTACCAAGGTAACCCAGGTATTATTCTTCATTTCCATTGTCCACAGGTGCGTTCCTTATAACATATAGCATACTGATGTTACTGTGCGGTGCCCCGCTATACTTTATATAGATTGTCATGTCTCAGTACTCCGCCAATGGGCCATGGGGGATCTGGGATATCTGCCCATTGTTTAGAGGTACGTTTGAGACCATGTGGTGACATAATAAAGGTGTTTAGGTTTTTTTTTCTTGAATGGAATGTGCAGTCACTGTAAATGTGTTCTACGGGGTTCATGAAATCTACACCTGGCTTTTGTAGCTAGGAAGTGGTTCGTTAGTTTCGGACTATTTAAATTTTGATATAACTGTCAAGTGCTTAAAGCTATGTATAGGATCATTCAGGAGTTTTGATATCTGGCCATCTTTAGAGGTATATTTGAGATAACGTTTAAGAGTTGCGATATATGGCCATTATCTTAATGTATGTTTTTATTTTGTTTTATTGCTCAACGTATTTTTGACCTTATAAATTTGGTGACCTTTGTATGTTTACTAACGGGTTAAAAAACAGTGAAAAGTCTTACCCTTTAAAGTTATGAAATATGTCAAGAGTCCGGAATCGGTAAATAAGCATTCACTGATCGTGTAAAACATTATCAATGAACTTCAATTCTTACCCGAGTCCTTTTATTACCAAGGGTTTGGTTTAGCTATACTCATCATCAACGGTGTGAGTTTGGTGTATGACACTGCGATGCGATCCTGGATCATCGAGTACCTGACGAATTCCTTCCAGGCCGAGCTTCCTTGGACCAGCTGCATCAACACCTGGAACACGAATAATTGCATCACGACAACCGGAATATTTCATCGAAAGCGACAAGAAGGATGTGTCCAAGGAAAACCCACTTGATATTAACGTATTTGAAATTAGTACATCAGAGATCACAATCATGCATTTGTTATGAGATGTTATGGGAATTTCAAATGACTTGAACAGGTCGTATGTTTTTAGTTGTAATTGAAAAGTTCAATTGAAAAAAACCCTGAGTTATATGATAACAAGGCAACAGCTTGAACTACTTTTTTTCAGATTATCTTTGACTATATATTACGTTAAAGTAGACGACAACATCTTGTGTACGATAAAAGATAAAAACCGAAAATTGGACCTCTCTGTTTAACCCCACATAACTGACAAAGGACTCCGACCTGACCTTAACCATTGGTTATATCATGCTGTCCTAACCCCCGGGTATATGTAAATAAAAAATAATGCTTATCGATCATGGCCACCAGAGGGCCTAAATTGACACTCCTCCAAATTTTACTAAAAAACTTATTGAAGTTTTTGTCACCTAAGTTACAAAAGGAAAAAAAAATTGAAAATCGTTTTCATTTAGATCTGCAGTTTCATTTGAGAAATCGGAATTTGAAGTTCAATGCACAGTTATCTGACAATATTTGTGAAGCAGTCCTGTTCATATGTATATACTTTTCTTTAGATGTCACATCAGCGTCCAACAAACAACAACGTAAGTGACATTACATTCTAGTTTATTAATGATGAATCAATGTAATACAATTATTTTAAGATTAAAGAGACGACATTAGCCAATGCAATAAAATTAGAATCTTTGGCAAACATATGTAACGACTATGATATCTGACGAAAGACTTCCCTATTCTGAAAAAAAAACCCACTGAACACGATAATGTAGTCTCGGCCGAGGCGACAGATCTGTCGAAATAATTTAATAAGACCACTTTCTTAGGTAACGCAGTGGTCAATTTAAACACAATTTTACCTTTGTATAAACTGCACTAGTATATAAATGGCCATTTTGGCGGTCTTTATAGATTTGACTGTACTTGTTTTGTCGATTCTTTGCTCAGTTCCTACTTGTGGTAAGCGTGTACACCTATCGACCCCCGACCCTGGGGAGTTATACTTACCCTACCTACGCCACGGCTATTGGATGGTGCTTCTCTCTGGCCTCAGTTGTACCCATCATCCTGTACGCGGTCAGGATTATCATTAAACAGAAAGGGTCTCTGAAAAAGGTACCGTAATAACAAATATGGTGATGGTTACGGTATTAGATTACCATGGAAAGTGGGAATACATTAATTACTTCTAGATTTGTATTTAGATTATTCGCAATATTATGATAGTTAATGTTGACAATTCAGTGTAAAAAGCATGCATTCGAGAGTATGAAAACTAAAATGAAGTAACATTTTCTAAAAATCGTTTCTGAGACACTCCCCAGATATGACAGTGTCGTATCCAAGGAAGGTAGCCAATGTTTATCTTGTTTTTCACACTGATTCTGTAACATATCAAGCGCTCGACCTATTGCTTTTAAAGTGACATTTTTGTTATTGTTTTCATTTTTGCTATGTAAACCGTGAATAGGAAAATTTGTTCCACCTGCTAAACACAAATATTTTACTCTTGAAAGCTCCGACCCACGAAAGAAAGTGCCCACGAATGTTTCGTGTTATACAGTATCTCCAGGGCTCAACATGAAATACAATATGTGTTATGTCGATTGCTCGAGGTAATTACATCTAGCGAGTTTACATTGTTATTAGGATTGAATAGAATTATTACTCAATCATTTACGTATGAATTTGAATTTGAATGTTACATATAGCGCCTTAATTAGGATCTCCACCACTCCAACCACAGAATGGGGACCCGCGTGCCGTGACGTCACCCTACCACTGCTCAAAATTGACCGCAGTTTGTCTTTCCGAGAGTTAATCTTGTTCAACTTCTACGGAAATCGTGAAAATATTTATTTACATATAACAACTGAAAATGATTCTAAGCCAAATGATGCACTTTGAATAATGTCCTGTGATGTAAGGGAATGAAGTGCAGAATGCAAAGAAATGCAATCATATTCTTCATATGGTTGAAGTTTTTCTTTGTTGGTTTTTTTTTTTTTTTTTTTTTTTTGTTTCCTGTTGTCTTTTAGTTAGTTTATGGATGAGGTTTTCAAGATCAAATTAATATATCAAGTTGTTGGGATTATATAGCCTACAGATACCAGACAAATATGAGCATTTTGTGATTATTAAAGTTATCGGTGCCGTTGTTTTCATATATACGAACAAAGAAAATTTTTTCATTATTTTATATATGTTTGCCCATTTGAATGATTTTCACAGTTTATTTCACCTGACGGTTTCCAATAGATTTACGAAGAAAACATGTCAAAATGTTCGCCAAGTTATGGCACCTATGCCTTTAATATGTTTAGAACTTAAGCGATTTGACATTTATTACATTTCCGTATTGTAATTTGAATTTCGTATATTATTAAAATAAAGTTAAATACTAAAGTTTGTTTTACGACTGTTTCAAATGTTTATACGATTAACCTCCCTTTACCTTCCTTATTTCTTAATGATTTTCTATTAAATTATCATATTATAATGTATCACATCAAATTAATATAAAAACGCACGCTCAGATCTGTGTATGTTGCCAGAAATAAATAAGACACATTTTGGAGGAATTTGTTTGTCGCGAAAGAAAATTAGTTTAATATATGACTTGCCAGATTTTCTTGTGATGTTGTTTTATTTTTATCAGCGTTCTCGCATATTCAACATCATATGATAAACTTAACATAATGTTTCATTTAAAAGACAACATTCAACACAATTAAAAACTTAATCACACATACTGACTAACATCAAAAGTGATAGCTGTTTACACATCATTAATCTCAAAAATATCTTTGGAAAAAAACCCATGTCGTTTTCGGCCTTTACGATTGGTATTGTAAGCGAGTGGCATCCTCTATGACTGAAGATTGGTTACTGTTTAGGTGTTAATGTTTTACGGATGTTCTTAAATGTATATAGCCATGTCAGGCAAGCAGTAAGAGATATTAATGAGATGTCATATATTCACAGGCTTTCATTTCCTTAATACAGACACCCCCATGTGCATAATACTAGTTCAATGTCGATACCTCTACCGGCTTTGTAATACTTCACAATTTTTAAAACAATGTTAAAACAAACTATATAAGATATGACAAAACAATTACTTTCAATCTATTCTGTATTTGCATATTACAGAGTTATCTGCCCTTGCGGGTAGGTATTGATTGTGACGTCATGTATTTGAGAGCGAAACGTCATACTTTTCGGAGAAAACGACGTAAATTGCGCTCACAAAATAATGACGTAACAATCGATACCTACCCGCAAGGGAGCTAACTCTGCAATATGCAAAGACGGAATACTGTGTCTTTGAATTAATACGCTGTAAACCTACTTCCTTCCGCGTCCGATTTCATTTCACGAATTTCGCGATTCAAGCAATTTCGCAAAAAAAATGTGTCTCCACGAATTAATATCTGCATCACTTATATTGATATGAATTTCCCGTCAATGTGTTAATTCTTGAATATTTATTTTGAAATGGAAATCTTTAAAATTAGTAGCCTCGAAACGAAAGGGGTTTACAGTATGAAGCCATTATATGTCCTGACACACCAGAAAAATAGGAGAAAATCAGTAAAGTGAAAAATAGCATTATGTTGGTCATGCAAATGCGTAGGTATATTTGTATATTTGTATATTTGTAAAAATGTTAAACTATTTCACTGTTTTGAAGTTACCAAAAATGATTCACAATACATTTTCCGTGATATTACACAAGAAAAGAAAATAGATTTTGTGATTTCAGATTTTTCTGTAAGAAATCACAGAGCTGATTTGATAATACTTTTTTTTTTTTTTTAAATATTTCACATGAGTTTCTCATG